>NW_027063816.1:0-30424 GCF_032884065.1 Artemia franciscana
ATAACATAAATAGTAGATAGACTAGCTAGAGTAGACAAATAAAACTCATAGAAATAGTAGATAGACTAGCTAGAATCAAAATATTTTGCACAAGGACTTGCATATGACTCATAGAAATAGTAGATAGACTAGCTAGAATCAAACTTTCACTGCTGAATCTATTAAATCTATTTGAATATCGGCCACCTAGAGGCCTAGAGGAAAATATTTTGCACAAGGCCGCAAGCCTTCACTAGAAACAGTGAAAGTTTGATTCTAGCTAGTCTATCTACAATTTCTATGAGTCTTTGTAGTAAAATATTGTAGTACTATTTCTATGAGTCATATGCAAGAATATAATATCGGTAGAAATAGACAATAATATCGGCCACTGCGCGTCTTTTCTAAAATGACGTCTTGCATATGACTCATAGAAAGAGTTGATAGACTAGCTAGAATCAAACTTTCACTGCTAAATCTATTAAAAGTTTTAATAGATTCAAAACTTTTAATTCTTAAAGATTCAAAACTTTTAATAGATTCAGCAGTGAAAGTTTGATAAGTTTCTAAGAATACTTAGAGTAGATAGATAGAATAGAATAGATAGAGATAATAAGTTCTCTATGAGTCATATGCAAAACGTCATTTTAGAATCTATTAAAACTTTTAATAGATTCAGCAGTGAAAGTTTGATTCTAGCTAGT
Organism: Artemia franciscana; assembly: GCF_032884065.1. Lineage (NCBI taxonomy): Eukaryota > Metazoa > Arthropoda > Branchiopoda > Anostraca > Artemiidae > Artemia > Artemia franciscana. The sequence continues at coordinate 684 of NW_027063816.1, forward strand.
CTATCTACTATTTCTACTAGTCATATGCAAGACGTCATTTTAGAAATCTATTTGAATCTAGAATCAAACTTTCACTGCTGAATCTATTAAATCTATTTGAATATCGGCCACCTAGAGGCCTAGAGGGTAATGTCCAGAATCAAAGTTTTATAAAATTTTATTTCTATGAGTTTTATTAAACTTTCTTGTATTCTAATTGATTTTAAAAACTTACTATTGATTCTAGACCAGCTAGAATCAATAGTAGATAGACTAGCTAGAATCAATAAAACTTTTAATAGATTCAGCAGTGAAAGTTTGATTCTAGCTAGTCTATCTACTATTTCTATGAGTCATATGCAAGAATATAATATCGGTAGAAATAGACAATAATATCGGCCACTGCGCGTCTTTTCAGAAATGACGTCTTGCATATGACTCCGTTTAATAAATGACTTTTAAAGTCATTAGAAAAAAAAAAATTTTTCAGCTATGATTCTAGTAATTAAGAGTCATATGCAAGACGTCATTTTAGAAAAGACGCGCAGTGGCCGATATTATTGTCTATTTAATAGACAATAATATCTTATACAATAAAACCAATTAGAATACAAGAAAGTTTGATTCTAGCTAGTCTATCTACTATTTCTTATCAATTTCTACTATTTCTGTTCGTGGATTTGCTTACTAGGTCAGAGATCTACTCATCTAGATCTCTAGATGAGATCTAGTCTATCTACTATTTCTATGAGTCATATGCAAGACGTCATTTTAGAAAAGAAGCGCAGTGGCCGATATTATTGTCTATTTCTACGATATTATTGTCTTGCATATGACTCATAGAAATAGTAGATAGACTAGCTAGAATCAAACTTTCACTGCTGAATCTATTAAAAGTTTTATTGAAGTTTTATTAAACGGGGCGGTGTTCGTGGATTTGCTTACTAGGTCAGAGTTATGGACTTGCATATTTGAATATGCGTATGACTCATAGAAATAGAATCAAACTTTCACTGCTGAATCTATTAAAAGTTTTATTGATTCTTGCTAGTCTATCTACTATTGATTCTAGCTGGTCTAGAATCAATAGATTAGAATTCTAGAACCATATGCAAGACGTCACATACGAACTAGTGCTATTCTATTGATTCTATTAGAATCAAACAGAAAGTTTGATTCTAGATTCAAATAGATTTGAATCTATTTATTGAATAGTGAAAAAGTCTTTTCTAAAATGACGTCTTGCATATGACTCATAGAAATAGTAGATAGACTAGCTAGAATCAAAATATTTTGCACAAGGACTTGCATATGAGAATATGCGTATGACTCATAGAAATAGAATCAAACTTTCACTGCTGAATCTATTAAAAGTTTTATTGATTCTAGCTAGTCTATCTAGTATTGATTCTAGCTGGTCTAGAATCAATAGTAAGTTTTTAAAATCAATTAGAATACAAGAAAGTTTGATTCTAGCTAGTCTATCTACTATTTCTATGAAACATATGCAAGACGTCATTTTAGAAAAGACGCGCAGTGGCCGATATTATTGTCTATTTAATAGACAATAATATCTTGTATATCGGAATAGTAGATAGTTTGATTCTAGCTAGTCTATCTACTATTTCTATGAGTTTTATTTGTCTATTCTAGCTAGTCTATCTACTATTTCTATGAGTCATATGCAAGACGTCATTTTAGAAAAGACGCGCAGTGGCCGATATTATTGTCTATTTCTATTTCTACTCCGTTTAATAAATCTATCTACTCTTGTATGCAAGACCTTTCATTTCATTCATAACATAAATAGTAGATAGACTAGCTAGAATAGACAAATAAAACTCATAGAAATAGTAGATAGACTAGCTAGAATCAAAATATTTTGCACAAGGACTTGCATATGACTCATAGAAATAGTAGATAGACTAGCTAGAATCAAACTTTCACTGCTGAATCTATTAAATCTATTTGAATATCGGCCACCTAGAGGCCTAGAGGAAAATATTTTGCACAAGGCCGCAAGCCTTCACTAGAAACAGTGAAAGTTTGATTCTATCTAGTCTATCTACTATTTCTATGAGTCTTTGTAGTATAATATTGTAGTACTATTTCTATGAGTTATATGCAAGAATATAATATCGGTAGAAATAGACAATAATATCGGCCACTGCGCGTCTTTTCTAAAATGACGTCTTGCATATGACTCATAGAAAGAGTAGATAGACTAGCTAGAATCAAACTTTCACTGCTAAATCTATTAAAAGTTTTAATAGATTCAAAACTTTTAATTCTTAAAGATTCAAAACTTTTAATAGATTCAGCAGTGAAAGTTTGATAAGTTTCTAAGAATACTTAGAGTAGATAGAGAGAATAGAATAGATAGAGATAATAAGTTTTCTATGAGTCATATGCAAGACGTCATTTTAGAATCTATTAAAACTTTTAATAGATTCAGCAGTGAAAGTTTGATTCTAGCTAGTCTATCTAATATTTCTATGAGTCATATGCAAGACGTCATTTTAGAAATCTATTTTAATCTAGAATCAAACTTTCACTGCTGAATCTATTAAATCTATTTGAATATCGGCCACCTAGAGGCCTAGAGGAAAATGTCCAGAATCAAAGTTTTATAAAATTTTATTTCTATGAGTTTTATTAAACTTTCTTGTATTCTAATTGATTTTAAAAACTTACTATTGATTCTAGACCAGCTAGAATCAATAGTAGATAGACTAGCTAGAATCAATAAAACTTTTAATAGATTCAGCAGTGAAAGTTTGATTCTAGCTAGTCTATCTACTATTTCTATGAGTCATATGCAAGAATATAATATCGGTAGAAACAGACAATAATATCGGCCACTGCGCGTCTTTTCTAAAATGACGTCTTGCATATGACTCCGTTTAATAAATGACTTTTAAAGTCACTAGAAAAAAAAAAAAATTTTTCAGCTATGAATCTAGTAAGCAAGAGTCATATGCAAGACGTCATTTTAGAAAAGACGCGCAGTGGCCGATATTATTGTCTATTTAATAGACAATAATATCTTATACAATAAAATCAATTAGAATACAAGAAAGTTTGATTCTAGCTAGTCTATCTACTATTTCTTATCAATTTCTACTATTTCTGTTCGTGGATTTGCTTACTAGGTCAGAGATCTACTCATCTAGATCTCTAGATGAGATCTAGTCTATCTACTATTTCTATGAGTCATATGCAAGACGTCATTTTAGAAAAGACGCGCAGTGGCCGATATTATTGTCTATTTCTACGATATTATTGTCTTGCATATGACTCATAGAAATAGTAGATAGACTAGCTAGAATCAAACTTTCACTGCTGAATCTATTAAAAGTTTTATTGAAGTTTTATTAAACGGGGCGGTGTTCGTGGATTTGCTTACTAGGTCAGAGTTATGGACTTGCATATGAGAATATGCGTATGACTCATAGAAATAGAATCAAACTTTCACTGCTGAATCTATTAAAAGTTTTATTGATTTTTGCTAGTCTACCTACTATTGATTCTAGCTGGTCTAGAATCAATAGATTAGAATTCTAGAACCATATGCAAGACGTCACATACGAACTAGTGCTATTCTATTGATTCTATTAGAATCAAACAGAAAGTTTGATTCTAGATTCAAATAGATTTGAATCTATTTATTGAATAGTGAAAAAGTCTTTTCTAAAATGACGTCTTGCATATGACTCATAGAAATAGTAGATAGACTAGCTAGAATCAAAATATTTTGCACAAGGACTTGCATATGAGAATATGCGTATGACTCATAGAAATAGAATCAAACTTTCACTGCTGAATCTATTAAAAGTTTTATTGATTCTAGCTAGTCTATCTACTATTGATTCTAGCTGGTCTAGAATCAATAGTAAGTTTTTAAAATCAATTAGAATACAAGAAAGTTTGATTCGAGCTAGTCTATCTACTATTTCTATGAGTCATACGCAAGACGTCATTTTAGAAAAGACGCGCAGTGGCCGATATTATTGTCTATTTAATAGACAATAATATCTTGTATATCGGAATAGTAGATAGTTTGATTCTAGCTAGTCTATCTACTATTTCTATGAGTTTTATTTGTCTATTCTAGCTAGTCTATCTACTATTTCTATGAGTCATATGCAAGACGTCATTTTAGAAAAAACGCGCAGTGGCCGATATTATTGTCTATTTCTATTTCTACTCCGTTTAATAAATCTATCTACTCTTGTATGCAAGACCTTTCATTTCATTCATAACATAAATAGTAGATAGACTAGCTAGAATAGACAAATAAAATTCATAGAAATAGTAGATAGACTAGCTAGAATCAAAATATTTTGCACAAGGACTTGCATATGACTCATAGAAATAGTAGATAGACTAGCTAGAATCAAACTTTCACCGCTGAATCTATTAAATCTATTTGAATATCGGCCACCTAGAGGCCTAGAGGAAAATATTTTGCACAAGGCCGCAAGCATTCACTAGAAACAGTGAAAGTTTGATTCTAGCTAGTCTATCTACTATTTCTATGAGTCTTTGTAGTAAAATATTGTAGTACTATTTCTATGAGTCATATGCAAGAATATAATATCGGTAGAAATAGACAATAATATCGGCCACTGCGCGTCTTTTCTAAAATGACGTCTTGCATATGACTCATAGAAATAGTAGATAGACTAGCTAGAATCAAACTTTCACTGCTGAATCTATTAAAAGTTTTAATAGATTCAAAACTTTTAATTCTTAAAGATTCAAAACTTTTAATAGATTGAGCAGTGAAAGTTTGATAAGTTTCTAAGAATACTTAGAGTAGATAGATAGAATAGAATAGATAGAGATAATAAGTTTTCTATGAGTCATATGCAAGACGTCATTTTAGATTCTATTAAAACTTTTAATAGATTCAGCAGTGAAAGTTTGATTCTAGCTAGTCTATCTACTATTTCTATGAGTCATATGCAAGACGTCATTTTAGAAATCTATTTGAATCTAGAATCAAACTTTCACTGCTGAATCTATTAAATCTATTTGAATATCGGCAACCTAGAGGCCTAGAGGAAAATGTCCAGAATCAAAGTTATATAAAATTTTATTTCTATGAGTTTTATTAAACTTTCTTGTATTCTAATTGATTTTAAAAACTTACTATTGATTCTAGACCAGCTAGAATCAATAGTAGATAGACTAGCTAGAATCAATAAAACTTTTAATAGATTCAGCAGTGAAAGTTTGATTCTAGCTAGTCTATCTATTATTTCTATGAGTCATATGCAAGAATATAATATCGGTAGAAATAGACAATAATATCGGCCACTGCGCGTCTTTTCTAAAATGACGTCTTGCATATGACTCCGTTTAATAAATGACTTTTAAAGTCATTAGAAAAAAAAATAAAATTTTTTCAGCTATGAATCTAGTAGGCAAGAGTCATATGCAAGACGTCATTTTAGAAAAGACGCGCAGTGGCCGATATTATTGTCTGTTTAATAGACAATAATATCTTATACAATAAAATCAATTAGAATACAAGAAAGTTTGATTCTAGCTAGTCTATCTACTATTTCTTATCAATTTCTACTATTTCTGTTCGTGGATTTGCTTACTAGGTCAGAGATCTACTCATCTAGATCTCTAGATGAGATCTAGTCTATCTACTATTTCTATGAGTCATATGCAAGACGTCATTTTAGAAAAGACGCGCAGTGGCCGATATTATTGTCTATTTCTACGATATTATTGTCTTGCATATGACTCATAGAAATAGTAGATAGACTAGCTAGAATCAAACTTTCACTGCTGAATCTATTAAAAGTTTTATTGAAGTTTTATTAAACGGGGCGGTGTTCGTGAATTTGCTTACTAGGTCAGAGTTATGGACTTGCATATGAGAATATGCGTATGACTCATAGAAATAGAATCAAACTTTCACTGCTGAATCTATTAAAAGTTTTATTGATTCTTGCTAGTCTATCTACTATTGATTCTAGCTGGTCTAGAATCAATAGATTATAATTCTAGAACCATATGCAAGACGTCATATACGAACTAGTGCTATTCTATTGATTCTATTAGAATCAAACAGAAAGTTTGATTCTAGATTCAAATAGATTTGAATCTATTTATTGAATAGTGAAAAAGTCTTTTCTAAAATGACGTCTTGCATATGACTCATAGAAATAGTAGATAGACTAACTAGAATCAAAATATTTTGCACAAGGACTTGCATATGAGAATATGCGTATGACTCATAGAAATAGAATCAAACTTTCACTGCTGAATCTATTAAAAGTTTTATTGATTCTAGCTAGTCTATCTACTATTGATTCTAGCTGGTCTAGAATCAATAGTAAGTTTTTAAAATCAATTAGAATACAAGAAAGTTTGATTCTAGCTAGTCTATCTACTATTTTTATGAGATCTACTCATCTAGATCTCTAGATGAGATCTAGTCTATCTACTATTTCTATGAGTCATATGCAAGACGTCATTTTAGAAAAGACGCGCAGTGGCCGATATTATTGTCTATTTCTACGATATTATTGTCTTGCATATGACTCATAGAAATAGTAGATAGACTAGCTAGAATCAAACTTTCACTGCTGAATCTATTAAAAGTTTTATTGAAGTTTTATTAAACGGGCGGTGTTCGTGGATTTGCTTACTAGGTCAGAGTTATGGACTTGCATATGAGAATATGCGTATAACTCTTAGAAATAGAATCAAACTTTCACTGCTGAATCTATTAACAGTTTTATTGATTCTTGCTAGTCTAACTACTATTGATTCTAGCTGGTCTAGAATCAATAGATTAGAATTCTAGAACCATATGCAAGACGTCACATACGAACTAGTGCTATTCTATTGATTCTATTAGAATCAAACAGAATAGATTCAAATAGATTTGAATCTATTTATTGAATAGTGCTTTTCTAAAATGACGTCTTGCATATGACTCATAGAAATAGTAGATAGACTAGCTAGAATCAAACTTTCACTGCTGAATCTATTAAAAGTTTTATTGAAGTTTTATTAAACGGGGCGGTGTTCGTGGATTTGCTTACTAGGTCAGAGTTATGGACTTGCATATGAGAATATGCGTATGACTCATAGAAATAAAATCAAACTTTCACTGCTGAATCTATTAAAAGTTTTATTGATTCTTGCTAGTCTATCTACTATTGATTCTAGCTGGTCTAGAATCAATAGATTAGAATTCTAGAACCATATGCAAGACGTCACATACGAACTAGTGCTATTCTATTGATTCTATTAGAATCAAACAGAAAGTTTGATTCTAGATTCAAATAGATTTGAATCTATTTATTGAATAGTGCTTTTCAAAAATGACGTCTTGCATATGACTCATAGAAATAGTAGATAGACTAGCTAGAATCAAAATATTTTGCACAAGGACTTGCATATGAGAATATGCGTATGACTCATAGAAATAGAATCAAACTTTCACTGCTGAATCTATTAAAAGTTTTATTGATTCTAGCTAGTCTATCTACTATTGATTCTAGCTGGTCTAGAATCAATAGTAAGTTTTTAAAATCAATTAGAATACAAGAAAGTTTGATTCTAGCTAGTCTATCTACTATTTTTATGAGTCATATGCAAGACTTCATTTTAGAAAAGACGCGCAGTGGCCGATATTATTGTCTATTTAATAGACAATAATATCTTGTATATCGGAATAGTAGATAGTTTGATTCTAGCTAGTCTATCTACTATTTCTATGAGTTTTATTTGTCTATTCTAGCTAGTCTATCTACTATTTCTATGAGTCATATGCAAGACGTCATTTTAGAATAGACGCGCAGTGGCCGATATTATTGTCTATTTATATTTCTACTCCGTTTAATAAATCTATCTACTCTTGTATGCAAGACCTTTCATTTCATTCATAACATAAATAGTAGATAGACTAGCTAGAATAGACAAATAAAACTCATAGAAATAGTAGATAGACTAGCTAGAATCAAAATATTTTGCACAAGGACTTGCATATGACTCATAGAAATAGTAGATAGACTAGCTAGAATCAAACTTTCACTACTGAATCTATTAAATCTATTTGAATATCGCCAACCTAGAGGCCTAGAGGAAAATATTTTGCACAAGGCCGCAAGCCTTCACTAGAAACAGTGAAAGTTTGATTCTAGCTAGTCTATCTACTATTTCTATGAGTCTTTGTAGTAAAATATTGTAGTACTATTTCTATGAGTCATATGCAAGAATATAATATCGGTAGAAATAGACAATAATATCGGCCACTGCGCGTCTTTTCTAAAATGACGTCTTGCATATGACTCATAGAAATAGTAGATAGACTAGCTAGAATCAAACTTTCACTGCTGAATCTATTAAAAGTTTTAATAGATTCAAAACTTTTAATTCTTAAAGATTCAAAACTTTTAATAGATTCAGCAGTGAAAGTTTGATAAGTTTCTAAGAATACTTAGAGTAGATAGATAGAATAGAATAGATAGAGATAATAAGTTTTCTATGAGTCATATGCAAGACGTCATTTTAGAATCTATTAAAACTTTTAATAGATTCAGCAGTGAAAGTTTGATTCTAGCTAGTCTATCTACTATTTCTATGAGTCATATGCAAGACGTCATTTTAGAAATCTATTTGAATCTAGAATCAAACTTTCACTGCTGAATCTATTAAATCTATTTGAATATCGGCCACCTAGAGGCCTAGAGGAAAAAGTCCAGAATCAAAGTTTTATAAAATTTTATTTCTATGAGTTTTATTAAACTTTCTTGTATTCTAATTGATTTTAAAAACTTACTATTGATTCTAGACCAGCTAGAATCAATAGTAGATAGACTAGCTAGAATCAATAAAACTTTTAATAGATTCAGCAGTGAAAGTTTGATTCTATTTCTATGAGTCATACGCATATTCTCATATGCAAGTCCTTGTGCAAAATATTTTGATTCTAGCTAGTCTATCTACTATTTCTATGAGTCATATGCAAGACGTCATTTTAGAAAAGACTTTTTCACTATTCAATAAATAGATTCAAATCTATTTGAATCTAGAATCAAACTTTCTGTTTGATTCTAATAGAATCAATAGAATAGCACTAGTTCGTATGTGACGTCTTGCATATGGTTCTAGAATTCTAATCTATTGATTCGAGACCAGCTAGAATCAATAGTAGATAGACTAGCAAGAATCAATAAAACTTTTAATAGATTCAGCAGTGAAAGTTTGATTCTATTTCTATGAGTCATACGCTTATTCTCATATGCAAGTCCATAACTCTGACCTAGTAAGCAAATCCACGAACACGGCCCCGTTTAATAAAACTTCAATAAAACTTTTAATAGATTCAGCAGTGAAAGTTTGATTCTAGCTAGTCTATCTACTATTTCTATGAGTCATATGCAAGACAATAATATCGTAGAAATAGACAATAATATCGGCCACTGCGCGTCTTTTCTAAAATGACGTCTTGCATATGACTCATAGAAATAGTAGATAGACTAGATCTCATCTAAGGATCTAGATGAGTAGATCTCTGACCTAGTAAGCAAATCCACGAACAGAAATAGTAGAAATTGATAAGAAATAGTAGATAGACTAGCTATAATCAAACTTTCTTGTATTCGAATTGATTTTATGGTATAAGATATTATTGTCTATTAAATAGACAATAATATCGGCCACTGCGCGTCTTTTCTAAAATGACGTCTTGCATATGACTCTTGCTTACTAGATTCATAGCTGAAAAAAATTTATTTTTTTTTCTAATGACTTTAAAAGTCATTTATTAAACGGAGTCACATGCAAGACGTCATTTTAGAAAAGACGCGCAGTGGCCGATATTATTGTCTATTTCTACCGATATTATATTCTTGCATATGACTCATAGAAATAGTAGATAGACTAGCTAGAATCAAACTTTCACTGCTGAATCTATTAAAAGTTATATTGATTCTAGCTAGTCTATCTACTATTGATTCTAGCTGGTCTAGAATCAATAGTAAGTTTTTAAAATCAATTAGAATACAAGAAAGTTTAATAAAACTCATAGAAATAAAATTTTATAAAAATTTGATTCTGGACATTTTCCTCTAAGCCTCTAGGTGGCCGATATTCAAATAGATTTAATAGATTCAGTAGTGAAAGTTTGATTCTAGATTCAAATAGATTTCTAAAATGACGTCTTGCATATGACTCATAGAAAACTTATTATCTCTATCTATTCTATTCTATCTATCTACTCTAAGTATTCTTAGAAACTTATCAAACTTTCACTGCTGAATCTATTAAAAGTTTTGAATCTTTAAGAATTAAAAGTTTTGAATCTATTAAAACTTTTAATAGATTTAGCAGTGAAAGTTTGATTCTAGCTAGTCTATCTACTATTTCTATGAGTCATATGCAAGACGTCATTTTAGAAAAGACGCGCAGTGGCCGATATTATTGTCTATTTCTACCGATATTATATTCTTGCATATGACTCATAGATATAGTACTACAATATTTTACTACAAAGACTCATAGAAATAGTAGATAGACTAGCTAGAATCAAACTTTCACTGTTTCTAGTGAAGGCTTGCGGCCTTGTGCAAAATATTTTCCTCTAGGCCTCTAGGTGGCCGATATTCAAATAGATTTAATAGATTCAGCAGTGAAAGTTTGATTCTAGCTAGTCTATCTACTATTTCTATGAGTCATATGCAAGTCCTTGTGCAAAATATTTTGATTCTAGCTAGTCTATCTACTATTTCTATGAGTTTTATTTGTCTATTCTAGCTAGTCTATCTACTATTTATGTTATGAATGAAATGAAAGGTCTTGCATACAAGAGTAGATAGATTTATTAAACTGAGTAGAAATAGAAATAGACAATAATATCGGCCACTGCGCGTCTTTTCTAAAATGACGTCTTGCATATGACTCATAGAAATAGTAGATAGACTAGCTAGAATAGACAAATAAAACTCATAGAAATAGTAGATAGACTAGCTAGAATCAAACTATCTACTATTCCGATATACAAGATATTATTGTCTATTAAATAGACAATAATATCGGCCACTGCGCGTCTTTTCTAAAATGACGTCTTGCATATGACTCATAGAAATAGTAGATAGACTAGCTAGAATCAAACTTTCTTGTATTCTAATTGATTTTGAAAACTTACTATTGATTCTAGACCAGCTAGAATCAATAGTAGATAGACTAGCTAGAATCAATAAAACTTTTAATAGATTCAGCAGTGAAAGTTTGATTCTATTTCTATGAGTCATACGCATATTTTCATATGCAAGTCCTTGTGCAAAATATTTTGATTCTAGCTAGTCTATCTACTATTTCTATGAGTCATATGCAAGACGTCATTTTAGAAAAGACTTTTTCACTATTCAATAAATAGATTCAAATCTATTTGAATCTAGAATCAAACTTTCTGTTTGATTCTAATAGAATCAATAGAATAGCACTAGTTCGTATGTGACGTCTTGCATATGGTTCTAGAATTCTAATCTATTGATTCTAGACCAGCTAGAATCAATAGTAGATAGACTAGCAAGAATCAATAAAACTTTTAATAGATTTAGTAGTGAAAGTTTTATTCTATTTCTATGAGTCATACGCATATTCTCATATGCAAGTCCATAACTCTGACCTAGTAAGCAAATCCACGAACACCGCCCCGTTTAATAAAACTTCAATAAAACTTTTAATAGATTCAGCAGTGAAAGTTTGATTCTAGCTAGTCTATCTACTATTTCTATGAGTCATATGCAAGACGTCATTTTAGAAAAGACGCGCAGTGGCCGATATTATTGTCTATTTCTACGATATTATTGTCTTGCATATGACTCATAGAAATAGTAGATAGACTAGCTAGAATCAAACTTTCACTGCTGAATCTATTAAAAGTTTTATTGAAGTTTTATTAAACGGGGCGGTGTTCGTGGATTTGCTTACTAGGTCAGAGTTATGGACTTGCATATGAGAATATGCGTATGACTCATAGAAATAGAATCAAACTTTCACTGCTGAATCTATTAAAAGTTTTATTGATTCTTGCTAGTCTATCTACTATTGATTCTAGCTGGTCTAGAATCAATAGATTAGAATTCTAGAACCATATGCAAGACGTCACATACGAACTAGTGCTATTCTATTGATTCTATTAGAATCAAACAGAAAGTTTGATTCTAGATTCAAATAGATTTGAATCTATTTATTGAATAGTGAAAAAGTCTTTTCTAAAATGACGTCTTGCATATGACTCATAGAAATAGTAGATAGACTAGCTAGAATCAAAATATTTTGCACAAGGACTTGCATATGAGAATATGCGTATGACTCATAGAAATAGAATCAAACTTTCACTGCTGAATCTATTAAAAGTTTTATTGATTCTAGCTAGTCTATCTACTATTGATTCTAGCTGGTCTAGAATCAATAGTAAGTTTTTAAAATCAATTAGAATACAAGAAAGTTTGATTCGAGCTAGTCTATCTACTATTTCTATGAGTCATACGCAAGACGTCATTTTAGAAAAGACGCGCAGTGGCCGATATTATTGTCTATTTAATAGACAATAATATCTTGTATATCGGAATAGTAGATAGTTTGATTCTAGCTAGTCTATCTACTATTTCTATGAGTTTTATTTGTCTATTCTAGCTAGTCTATCTACTATTTCTATGAGTCATATGCAAGACGTCATTTTAGAAAAAACGCGCAGTGGCCGATATTATTGTCTATTTCTATTTCTACTCCGTTTAATAAATCTATCTACTCTTGTATGCAAGACCTTTCATTTCATTCATAACATAAATAGTAGATAGACTAGCTAGAATAGACAAATAAAATTCATAGAAATAGTAGATAGACTAGCTAGAATCAAAATATTTTGCACAAGGACTTGCATATGACTCATAGAAATAGTAGATAGACTAGCTAGAATCAAACTTTCACCGCTGAATCTATTAAATCTATTTGAATATCGGCCACCTAGAGGCCTAGAGGAAAATATTTTGCACAAGGCCGCAAGCATTCACTAGAAACAGTGAAAGTTTGATTCTAGCTAGTCTATCTACTATTTCTATGAGTCTTTGTAGTAAAATATTGTAGTACTATTTCTATGAGTCATATGCAAGAATATAATATCGGTAGAAATAGACAATAATATCGGCCACTGCGCGTCTTTTCTAAAATGACGTCTTGCATATGACTCATAGAAATAGTAGATAGACTAGCTAGAATCAAACTTTCACTGCTGAATCTATTAAAAGTTTTAATAGATTCAAAACTTTTAATTCTTAAAGATTCAAAACTTTTAATAGATTGAGCAGTGAAAGTTTGATAAGTTTCTAAGAATACTTAGAGTAGATAGATAGAATAGAATAGATAGAGATAATAAGTTTTCTATGAGTCATATACAAGACGTCATTTTAGATTCTATTAAAACTTTTAATAGATTCAGCAGTGAAAGTTTGATTCTAGCTAGTCTATCTACTATTTCTATGAGTCATATGCAAGACGTCATTTTAGAAATCTATTTGAATCTAGAATCAAACTTTCACTGCTGAATCTATTAAATCTATTTGAATATCGGCAACCTAGAGGCCTAGAGGAAAATGTCCAGAATCAAAGTTATATAAAATTTTATTTCTATGAGTTTTATTAAACTTTCTTGTATTCTAATTGATTTTAAAAACTTACTATTGATTCTAGACCAGCTAGAATCAATAGTAGATAGACTAGCTAGAATCAATAAAACTTTTAATAGATTCAGCAGTGAAAGTTTGATTCTAGCTAGTCTATCTATTATTTCTATGAGTCATATGCAAGAATATAATATCGGTAGAAATAGACAATAATATCGGCCACTGCGCGTCTTTTCTAAAATGACGTCTTGCATATGACTCCGTTTAATAAATGACTTTTAAAGTCATTAGAAAAAAAAATAAAATTTTTTCAGCTATGAATCTAGTAAGCAAGAGTCATATGCAAGACGTCATTTTAGAAAAGACGCGCAGTGGCCGATATTATTGTCTGTTTAATAGACAATAATATCTTATACAATAAAATCAATTAGAATACAAGAAAGTTTGATTCTAGCTAGTCTATCTACTATTTCTTATCAATTTCTACTATTTCTGTTCGTGGATTTGCTTACTAGGTCAGAGATCTACTCATCTAGATCTCTAGATGAGATCTAGTCTATCTACTATTTCTATGAGTCATATGCAAGACGTCATTTTAGAAAAGACGCGCAGTGGCCGATATTATTGTCTATTTCTACGATATTATTGTCTTGCATATGACTCATAGAAATAGTAGATAGACTAGCTAGAATCAAACTTTCACTGCTGAATCTATTAAAAGTTTTATTGAAGTTTTATTAAACGGGGCGGTGTTCGTGGATTTGCTTACTAGGTCAGAGTTATGGACTTGCATATGAGAATATGCGTATGACTCATAGAAATAGAATCAAACTTTCACTGCTGAATCTATTAAAAGTTTTATTGATTCTTGCTAGTCTATCTACTATTGATTCTAGCTGGTCTAGAATCAATAGATTATAATTCTAGAACCATATGCAAGACGTCATATACGAACTAGTGCTATTCTATTGATTCTATTAGAATCAAACAGAAAGTTTGATTCTAGATTCAAATAGATTTGAATCTATTTATTGAATAGTGAAAAAGTCTTTTCTAAAATGACGTCTTGCATATGACTCATAGAAATAGTAGATAGACTAACTAGAATCAAAATATTTTGCACAAGGACTTGCATATGAGAATATGCGTATGACTCATAGAAATAGAATCAAACTTTCACTGCTGAATCTATTAAAAGTTTTATTGATTCTAGCTAGTCTATCTACTATTGATTCTAGCTGGTCTAGAATCAATAGTAAGTTTTTAAAATCAATTAGAATACAAGAAAGTTTGATTCTAGCTAGTCTATCTACTATTTTTATGAGATCTACTCATCTAGATCTCTAGATGAGATCTAGTCTATCTACTATTTCTATGAGTCATATGCAAGACGTCATTTTAGAAAAGACGCGCAGTGGCCGATATTATTGTCTATTTCTACGATATTATTGTCTTGCATATGACTCATAGAAATAGTAGATAGACTGGCTAGAATCAAACTTTCACTGCTGAATCTATTAAAAGTTTTATTGAAGTTTTATTAAACGGGGCGGTGTTCGTGGATTTGCTTACTAGGTCAGAGTTATGGACTTGCATATGAGAATATGCGTATGACTCATAGAAATAGAATCAAACTTTCACTGCTGAATCTATTAACAGTTTTATTGATTCTTGCTAGTCTAACTACTATTGATTCTAGCTGGTCTAGAATCAATAGATTAGAATTCTAGAACCATATGCAAGACGTCACATACGAACTAGTGCTATTCTATTGATTCTATTAGAATCAAACAGAATAGATTCAAATAGATTTGAATCTATTTATTGAATAGTGCTTTTCTAAAATGACGTCTTGCATATGACTCATAGAAATAGTAGATAGACTAGCTAGAATCAAACTTTCACTGCTGAATCTATTAAAAGTTTTATTGAAGTTTTATTAAACGGGGCGGTGTTCGTGGATTTGCTTACTAGGTCAGAGTTATGGACTTGCATATGAGAATATGCGTATGACTCATAGAAATAAAATCAAACTTTCACTGCTGAATCTATTAAAAGTTTTATTGATTCTTGCTAGTCTATCTACTATTGATTCTAGCTGGTCTAGAATCAATAGATTAGAATTCTAGAACCATATGCAAGACGTCACATACGAACTAGTGCTATTCTATTGATTCTATTAGAATCAAACAGAAAGTTTGATTCTAGATTCAAATAGATTTGAATCTATTTATTGAATAGTGCTTTTCAAAAATGACGTCTTGCATATGACTCATAGAAATAGTAGATAGACTAGCTAGAATCAAAATATTTTGCACAAGGACTTGCATATGAGAATATGCGTATGACTCATAGAAATAGAATCAAACTTTCACTGCTGAATCTATTAAAAGTTTTATTGATTCTAGCTAGTCTATCTACTATTGATTCTAGCTGGTCTAGAATCAATAGTAAGTTTTTAAAATCAATTAGAATACAAGAAAGTTTGATTCTAGCTAGTCTATCTACTATTTTTATGAGTCATATGCAAGACGTCATTTTAGAAAAGACGCGCAGTGGCCGATATTATTGTCTATTTAATAGCCAATAATATCTTGTATATCGGAATAGTAGATAGTTTGATTCTAGCTAGTCTATCTACTATTTCTATGAGTTTTATTTGTCTATTCTAGCTAGTCTATCTACTATTTCTATGAGTCATATGCAAGACGTCATTTTAGAATAGACGCGCAGTGGCCGATATTATTGTCTATTTCTATTTCTACTCCGTTTAATAAATCTATCTACTCTTGTATGCAAGACCTTTCATTTCATTCATAACATAAATAGTAGATAGACTAGCTAGAATAGACAAATAAAACTCATAGAAATAGTAGATAGACTAGCTAGAATCAAAATATTTTGCACAAGGACTTGCATATGACTCATAGAAATAGTAGATAGACTAGCTAGAATCAAACTTTCACTACTGAATCTATTAAATCTATTTGAATATCGCCAACCTAGAGGCCTAGAGGAAAATATTTTGCACAAGGCCGCAAGCCTTCACTAGAAACAGTGAAAGTTTGATTCTAGCTAGTCTATCTACTATTTCTATGAGTCTTTGTAGTAAAATATTGTAGTACTATTTCTATGAGTCATATGCAAGAATATAATATCGGTAGAAATAGACAATAATATCGGCCACTGCGCGTCTTTTCTAAAATGACGTCTTGCATATGACTCATAGAAATAGTAGATAGACTAGCTAGAATCAAACTTTCACTGCTGAATCTATTAAAAGTTTTAATAGATTCAAAACTTTTAATTCTTAAAGATTCAAAACTTTTAATAGATTCAGCAGTGAAAGTTTGATAAGTTTCTAAGAATACTTAGAGTAGATAGATAGAATAGAATAGATAGAGATAATAAGTTTTCTATGAGTCATATGCAAGACGTCATTTTAGAATCTATTAAAACTTTTAATAGATTCAGCAGTGAAAGTTTGATTCTAGCTAGTCTATCTACTATTTCTATGAGTCATATGCAAGACGTCATTTTAGAAATCTATTTGAATCTAGAATCAAACTTTCACTGCTGAATCTATTAAATCTATTTGAATATCGGCCACCTAGAGGCCTAGAGGAAAAAGTCCAGAATCAAAGTTTTATAAAATTTTATTTCTATGAGTTTTATTAAACTTTCTTGTATTCTAATTGATTTTAAAAACTTACTATTGATTCTAGACCAGCTAGAATCAATAGTAGATAGACTAGCTAGAATCAATAAAACTTTTAATAGATTCAGCAGTGAAAGTTTGATTCTATTTCTATGAGTCATACGCATATTCTCATATGCAAGTCCTTGTGCAAAATATTTTGATTCTAGCTAGTCTATCTACTATTTCTATGAGTCATATGCAAGACGTCATTTTAGAAAAGACTTTTTCACTATTCAATAAATAGATTCAAATCTATTTGAATCTAGAATCAAACTTTCTGTTTGATTCTAATAGAATCAATAGAATAGCACTAGTTCGTATGTGACGTCTTGCATATGGTTCTAGAATTCTAATCTATTGATTCGAGACCAGCTAGAATCAATAGTAGATAGACTAGCAAGAATCAATAAAACTTTTAATAGATTCAGCAGTGAAAGTTTGATTCTATTTCTATGAGTCATACGCTTATTCTCATATGCAAGTCCATAACTCTGACCTAGTAAGCAAATCCACGAACACGGCCCCGTTTAATAAAACTTCAATAAAACTTTTAATAGATTCAGCAGTGAAAGTTTGATTCTAGCTAGTCTATCTACTATTTCTATGAGTCATATGCAAGACAATAATATCGTAGAAATAGACAATAATATCGGCCACTGCGCGTCTTTTCTAAAATGACGTCTTGCATATGACTCATAGAAATAGTAGATAGACTAGATCTCATCTAAGGATCTAGATGAGTAGATCTCTGACCTAGTAAGCAAATCCACGAACAGAAATAGTAGAAATTGATAAGAAATAGTAGATAGACTAGCTATAATCAAACTTTCTTGTATTCGAATTGATTTTATGGTATAAGATATTATTGTCTATTAAATAGACAATAATATCGGCCACTGCGCGTCTTTTCTAAAATGACGTCTTGCATATGACTCTTGCTTACTAGATTCATAGCTGAAAAAAATTTATTTTTTTTTCTAATGACTTTAAAAGTCATTTATTAAACGGAGTCACATGCAAGACGTCATTTTAGAAAAGACGCGCAGTGGCCGATATTATTGTCTATTTCTACCGATATTATATTCTTGCATATGACTCATAGAAATAGTAGATAGACTAGCTAGAATCAAACTTTCACTGCTGAATCTATTAAAAGTTATATTGATTCTAGCTAGTCTATCTACTATTGATTCTAGCTGGTCTAGAATCAATAGTAAGTTTTTAAAATCAATTAGAATACAAGAAAGTTTAATAAAACTCATAGAAATAAAATTTTATAAAAATTTGATTCTGGACATTTTCCTCTAAGCCTCTAGGTGGCCGATATTCAAATAGATTTAATAGATTCAGTAGTGAAAGTTTGATTCTAGATTCAAATAGATTTCTAAAATGACGTCTTGCATATGACTCATAGAAAACTTATTATCTCTATCTATTCTATTCTATCTATCTACTCTAAGTATTCTTAGAAACTTATCAAACTTTCACTGCTGAATCTATTAAAAGTTTTGAATCTTTAAGAATTAAAAGTTTTGAATCTATTAAAACTTTTAATAGATTTAGCAGTGAAAGTTTGATTCTAGCTAGTCTATCTACTATTTCTATGAGTCATATGTAAGACGTCATTTTAGAAAAGACGCGCAGTGGCCGATATTATTGTCTATTTCTACCGATATTATATTCTTGCATATGACTCATAGATATAGTACTACAATATTTTACTACAAAGACTCATAGAAATAGTAGATAGACTAGCTAGAATCAAACTTTCACTGTTTCTAGTGAAGGCTTGCGGCCTTGTGCAAAATATTTTCCTCTAGGCCTCTAGGTGGCCGATATTCAAATAGATTTAATAGATTCAGCAGTGAAAGTTTGATTCTAGCTAGTCTATCTACTATTTCTATGAGTCATATGCAAGTCCTTGTGCAAAATATTTTGATTCTAGCTAGTCTATCTACTATTTCTATGAGTTTTATTTGTCTATTCTAGCTAGTCTATCTACTATTTATGTTATGAATGAAATGAAAGGTCTTGCATACAAGAGTAGATAGATTTATTAAACTGAGTAGAAATAGAAATAGACAATAATATCGGCCACTGCGCGTCTTTTCTAAAATGACGTCTTGCATATGACTCATAGAAATAGTAGATAGACTAGCTAGAATAGACAAATAAAACTCATAGAAATAGTAGATAGACTAGCTAGAATCAAACTATCTACTATTCCGATATACAAGATATTATTGTCTATTAAATAGACAATAATATCGGCCACTGCGCGTCTTTTCTAAAATGACGTCTTGCATATGACTCATAGAAATAGTAGATAGACTAGCTAGAATCAAACTTTCTTGTATTCTAATTGATTTTGAAAACTTACTATTGATTCTAGACCAGCTAGAATCAATAGTAGATAGACTAGCTAGAATCAATAAAACTTTTAATAGATTCAGCAGTGAAAGTTTGATTCTATTTCTATGAGTCATACGCATATTTTCATATGCAAGTCCTTGTGCAAAATATTTTGATTCTAGCTAGTCTATCTACTATTTCTATGAGTCATATGCAAGACGTCATTTTAGAAAAGACTTTTTCACTATTCAATAAATAGATTCAAATCTATTTGAATCTAGAATCAAACTTTCTGTTTGATTCTAATAGAATCAATAGAATAGCACTAGTTCGTATGTGACGTCTTGCATATGGTTCTAGAATTCTAATCTATTGATTCTAGACCAGCTAGAATCAATAGTAGATAGACTAGCAAGAATCAATAAAACTTTTAATAGATTTAGTAGTGAAAGTTTTATTCTATTTCTATGAGTCATACGCATATTCTCATATGCAAGTCCATAACTCTGACCTAGTAAGCAAATCCACGAACACCGCCCCGTTTAATAAAACTTCAATAAAACTTTTAATAGATTCAGCAGTGAAAGTTTGATTCTAGCTAGTCTATCTACTATTTCTATGAGTCATATGCAAGACAATAATATCGTAGAAATAGACAATAATATCGGCCACTGCGCGTCTTTTCTAAAATGACGTCTTGCATATGACTCATAGAAATAGTAGATAGACTAGATCTCATCTAGAGATCTAGATGAGTAGATCTCTGACCTAGTAAGCAAATCCACGAACAGAAATAGTAGAAATTGATAAGAAATAGTAGATAGACTAGCTATAATCAAACTTTCTTGTATTCTAATTGATTTTATGGTATAAGATATTATTGTCTATTAAATAGACAATAATATCGGCCACTGCGCGTCTTTTCTCAAATGACGTCTTGCATATGACTCTTGCTTACTAGATTCATAGCTGAAAAAATTTTATTTTTTTTTCTAATGACTTTAAAAGTCATTTATTAAACGGAGTCATATGCAAGGCGTCATTTTAGAAAAGACGCGCAGTGGCCGATATTATTGTCTATTTCTACCGATATTATATTCTTGCATATGACTCATAGAAATAGTAGATAGACTAGCTAGAATCAAACTTTCACTGCTGAATCTATTAAAAGTTTTATTGATTCTAGCTAGTCTATCTACTATTGATTCTAGCTGGTCTAGAATCAATAGTAAGTTTTTAAAATCAATTAGAATACAAGAAAGTTTAATAAAACTCATAGAAATAAAATTTTATAAAACTTTGACTCTGGACATTTTCCTCTAGGCCTCTAGGTGGCCGATATTCAAATAGATTTAATAGATTCAGTAGTGAAAGTTTGATTCTAGATTCAAATAGATTTCTAAAATGACGTCTTGCATATGACTCATAGAAATAGTAGATAGACTAGCTAGAATCAAACTTTCACTGCTGAATCTATTAAAACTTTTAATAGATTCAGCAGTGAAAGTTTGATTCTAGCTAGTCTATCTACTATTTCTATGAGTCATATGCAAGACGTCATTTTAGAAAAGACGCGCAGTGGCCGATATTATTGTCTATTTCTACCGATATTATATTCTTGCATATGACTCATAGAAATAGTACTACAATATTTTACTACAAAGACTCATAGAAATAGTAGATAGACTAGCTAGAATCAAACTTCCACTGTTTCTAGTGAAGGCTTGCGGCCTTGTGCAAAATATTTTCCTCTAGGCCTCTAGGTGGCCGATATTCAAATAGATTTAATAGATTCAGCAGTGAAAGTTTGATTCTAGCTAGTCTATCTACTATTTCTATGAGTCATATGCAAGTCCTTGTGCAAAATATTTTGATTCTAGCTAGTCTATCTACTATTTCTATGAGTTTTATTTGTCTATTCTAGCTAGTCTATCTACTATTTATGTTATGAATGAAATGAAAGGTCTTGCATACAAGATTAGATAGATTTATTAAACGGAGTAGAAATAGAAATAGACAATAATATCGGCCACTGCGCGTCTTTTCTAAAATGACGTCTTGCATATGACTCATAGAAATAGTAGATAGACTAGCTAGAATAGACAAATAAAACTCATAGAAATAGTAGATAGACTAGCTAAAATCAAACTATCTACTATTTCGATATACAAAATATTTTTGTCTATTAAATAGACAATAATATCGGCCACTGAGCGTCTTTTCTAAAATGACGTCTTGCATATGACTCATAGAAATAGTAGATAGACTAGCTAGAATCAAACTTTCTTGTATTCTAATTGATTTTAAAAACTTACTATTGATTCTAGACCAGCTAGAATCAATAGTAGATAGACTAGCTAAAATCAATAAAACTTTTAATAGATTCAGCAGTGAAAGTTTGATTCTATTTCTATGAGTCATACGCATATTCTCATATGCAAGTCCTTGTGCAAAATATTTTGATTCTAGCTAGTCTATCTACTATTTCTATGAGTCATATGCAAGACTTCATTTTAGAAAAGACTTTTTCACTATTCAATAAATAGATTCAAATCTATTTGAATCTATCTAATAGAATCAATAGAATAGCACTAGTTCGTATGTGACGTCTTGCATATGGTTCTAGAATTCTAATCTATTGATTTGAGACCAGCTAGAATCAATAGTAGATAGACTAGCAAGAATCAATAAAACTTTTAATAGATTCAGCAGTGAAAGTTTGATTTTATTTCTACGAGTCATACGCTTATTCTCATATGCAAGTCCATAACTCTGACCTAGTAAGCAAATCCACGAACACGGCCCCGTTTAATAAAACTTCAATAAAACTTTTAATTGATTCAGCAGTGAAAGTTTGATTCTAGCTAGTCTATCTACTATTTCTATGAGTCATATGCAAGACAATAATATCGTAGAAATAGACAATAATATCGGCCACTGCGCGTCTTTTCTAAAATGACGTCTTGCATATGACTCATAGAAATAGTAGATAGACTAGATCTCATCTAGGGATCTAGATGAGTAGATCTCTGACCTAGTAAGCAAATCCACGAACAGAAATAGTAGAAATTGATAAGAAATAGTAGATAGACTAGCTATAATCAAACTTTCTTGTATTCGAATTGATTTTATGGTATAAGATATTATTGTCTATTAAATAGACAATAATATCGGCCACTGCGCGTCTTTTCTAAAATGACGTCTTGCATATGACTCTTGCTTACTAGATTCATAGCTGAAAAAAATTTATTTTTTTTTCTAATGACTTTAAAAGTCATTTATTAAACGGAGTCACATGCAAGACGTCATTTTAGAAAAGACGCGCAGTGGCCGATATTATTGTCTATTTCTACCGATATTATATTCTTGCATATGACTCATAGAAATAGTAGATAGACTAGCTAGAATCAAACTTTCACTGCTGAATCTATTAAAAGTTTTATTGATTCTAGCTAGTCTATCTACTATTGACTCTAGCTGGTCTAGAATCAATAGTAAGTTTTTAAAATCAATTAGAATACAAGAAAGTTTAATAAAACTCATAGAAATAAAATTTTATAAAACTTTGATTCTGGACATTTTCCTCTAGGCCTCTAGGTGGCCGATATTCAAATAGATTTAATAGATTCAGTAGTGAAAGTTTGATTCTAGATTCAAATAGATTTCTAAAATGACGTCTTGCATATGACTCATAGAAAACTTATTATCTCTATCTATTCTATTCTATCTATCTACTCTAAGTATTCTTAGATACTTATCAAACTTTCACTGCGGAATCTATTAAAAGTTTTGAATCTTTAAGAATTAAAAGTTTTGAATCTATTAAAACTTTTAATAGATTTAGCAGTGAAAGTTTGATTCTAGCTAGTCTATCTACTATTTCTATGAGTCAGATGCAAGACGTCATTTTAGAAAAGACGCGCAGTGGCCGATATTATTGTCTATTTCTACCGATATTATATTCTTGCATATGACTCATAGATATAGTACTACAATATTTTACTACAAAGACTCATAGAAATAGTAGATAGACTAGCTAGAATCAAACTTTCACTGTTTCTAGTGAAGGCTTGCGGCCTTGTGCAAAATATTTTCCTCTAGGCCTCTAGGTGGCCGATATTCAAATAGATTTAATAGATTCAGCAGTGAAAGTTTGATTCTAGCTAGTCTATCTACTATTTCTATGAGTCATATGCAAGTCCTTGTGCAAAATATTTTGATTCTAGCTAGTCTATCTACTATTTCTATGAGTTTTATTTGTCTATTCTAGCTAGTCTATCTACTATTTATGTTATGAATGAAATGAAAGGTCTTGCATACAAGAGTAGATAGATTTATTAAACGGAGTAGAAATAGAAATAGACAATAATATCGGCCACTGCGCGTCTTTTCTAAAATGACGTCTTGCATATGACTCATAGAAATAGTAGATAGACTAGCTAGAATAGACAAATAAAACTCATAGAAATAGTAGATAGACTATCTAGAATCAAACTATCTACTATTCCGATATACAAGATATTATTGTCTATTAAATAGACAATAATATCGGCCACTGCGCGTCTTTTCTAAAATGACGTCTTGCATATGACTCATAGAAATAGTAGATAGACTAGCTAGAATCCAACTTTCTTGTATTCTAATTGATTTTAAAAACTTACTATTGATTCTAGACCAGCTAGAATCAATAGTAGATAGACTAGCTAGAATCAATAAAACTTTTAATAGATTCAGCAGAGAAAGTTTGATTCTATTTCTATGAGTCATACGCATATTCTCATATGCAAGTCCTTGTGCAAAATATTTTGATTCTAGCTAGTCTATCTACTATTTCTATGAGTCATATGCAAGACGTCATTTTAGAAAAGACTTTTTCACTATTCAATAAATAGATTCAAATCTATTTGAATCTAGAATCAAACTTTCTGTTTGATTCTAATAGAATCAATAGAATAGCACTAGTTCGTATGTGACGTCTTGCATATGGTTCTAGAATTCTAATCTATTGATTCTAGACCAGCTAGAATCAATAGTAGATAGACTAGCAAGAATTAATAAAACTTTTAATAGATTCAGCAGTGAAAGTTTGATTCTATTTCTATGAGTCATACGCATATTCTCATATGCAAGTCCATAACTCTGACCTAGTAAGCAAATCCACGAACACCGCCCCGTTTAATAAAACTTCAATAAAACTTTTAATAGATTCAGCAGTGAAAGTTTGATTCTAGCTAGTCTATCTACTATTTCTATGAGTCATATGCAAGACAATAATATCGTAGAAATAGACAATAATATCGGCCACTGCGCGTCTTTTCTAAAATGACGTCTTGCATATGACTCATAGAAATAGTAGATAGAATAGATCTCATCTAGAGATCTAGATGAGTAGATCTCTGACCTAGTAAGCAAATCCACGAACAGAAATAGTAGAAATTGATAAGAAATAGTAGATAGACTAGCTAGAATCAAACTTTCTTGTATTCTAATTGATTTTATTGTATAAGATATTATTGTCTATTAAATAGACAATAATATCGGCCACTGCGCGTCTTTTCTAAAATGACGTCTTGCATATGACTCTTGCTTACTAGATTCATAGCTGAAAAATTTTTATTTTTTTTCTAATGACTTTAAAAGTCATTTATTAAACGGAGTCATATGCAAGACGTCATTTTAGAAAAGACGCGCAGTGGGCCGATATTATTGTCTTTTTCTACCGATATTATATTCTTGTATATGACTCATAGAAATAGTAGATAGACTAGCTAGAATCAAACTTTCACTGCTGAATCTATTAAAAGTTTTATTGATTCTAGCTAGTCTATCTACTATTGATTCTAGCTGGTCTAGAATCAATAGTAAGTTTATAAAATCAATTAGAATACAAGAAACTTTAATAAAACTCATAGATATAAAATTTTATAAAACTTTGATTCTGGACATTTTCCTCTAGGCCTCTAGGTGGCCGATATTCAAATAGATTTAATAGATTCAGCAGTGAAAGTTTGATTCTAGATTCAAATAGATTTCTAAAATGACGTCTTGCATATGACTCATAGAAATAGTAGATAGACTAGCTAGAATCAAACTTTCACTGCTGAATCCATTAAAAGTTTTAATAGATTGTAAAATGACGTCTTGCATATGACTCATAGAAAACTTATTATCTCTATCTATTCTATTCTATTTATCTACTCTAAGTATTCTTAGAAACTTATCAAACTTTCACTGCTGAATCTATTAAAAGTTTTGAATCTTTAAGAATTAAAAGTTTTGAATCTATTAAAACTTTTAATAGATTCAGCAGTGAAAGTTTGATTCTAGCTAGTCTATCTACTATTTCTATGAGTCATATGCAAGACGTCATTTTAGAAAAGACGCGCAGTGGCCGATATTATTGTCTATTTCTACCGATATTATATTCTTGCATATGACTCATAGAAATAGTACTACAATATTTTACTACAAAGACTCATAGAAATAGTAGATAGACTAGCTAGAATCAAACTTTCACTGTTTCTAGTGAAGGCTTGCGGCCTTGTGCAAAATATTTTCCTCTAGGCCTCTAGGTGGCCGATATTCAAATAGATTTAATAGATTCAGCAGTGAAAGTTTGATTCTAGCTAGTCTATCTACTATTTCTATGAGTCATATGCAAGTCCTTGTGCAAAATATTTTGATTCTAGCTAGTCTATCTACTATTTCTATGAGTTTTATTTGTCTATTCTAGCTAGTCTATCTACTATTTATGTATGAATGAAATGAAAGGTCTTGCATACAAGAGTAGATAGATTTATTAAACGGAGTAGAAATAGAAATAGACACTAATATCGGCCACTGCGCGTCTTTTCTAAAATCACGTCTTGCATATGACTCATAGAAATAGTAGATAGACTAGCTAGAATAGACAAATAAAACTCATAGAAATAGTAGATAGACTATCTAGAATCAACTATCTACTATTCCGATATACAAGATATTATTGTCTATTAAATAGACAATAATATCGGCCACTGCGCGTCTTTTCTAAAATGACGTCTTGCATATGACTCATAGAAATAGTAGATAGACTAGCTAGAATCGAACTTTCTTGTATTCTAATTGATTTTAAAAACTTACTATTGATTCTAGACCAGCTAGAATCAATAGTAGATAGACTAGCTAGAATCAATAAAACTTTTAATAGATTCAGCAGTGAAAGTTTGATTCTATTTCTATGAGTCATACGCATATTCTCATATGCAAGTCCTTGTGCAAAATATTTTGATTCTAGCTAGTCTATCTACTATTTCTATGAGTCATATGCAAGACGTCATTTTAGAAAAGACTTTTTCACTATTCAATAAATAGATTCAAATCTATTTGAATCTAGAATCAAACTTTCTGTTTGATTCTAATAGAATCAATAGAATAGCACTAGTTCGTATGTGACGTCTTGCATATGGTTCTAGAATTCTAATCTATTGATTCTAGACCAGCTAGAATCAATAGTAGATAGACTAGCAAGAATCAATAAAACTTTTAATAGATTCAGCAGTGAAATTTTGATTCTATTTCTATGAGTCATACGCATATTCTCATATGCAAGTCCATAACTCTGACCTAGTAAGCAAATCCACGAACACCGCCCCGTTTAATAAAACTTCAATAAAACTTTTAATAGATTCAGCAGTGAAAGTTTGATTCTAGCTAGTCTATCTACTATTTCTATGAGTCATATGCAAGACAAT
The DNA here is from genome assembly GCF_032884065.1 of Artemia franciscana. Classification (NCBI taxonomy): domain Eukaryota; kingdom Metazoa; phylum Arthropoda; class Branchiopoda; order Anostraca; family Artemiidae; genus Artemia; species Artemia franciscana. The sequence continues at coordinate 28,109 of NW_027063816.1, forward strand.
AATATCGTAGAAATAGACAATAGTATCGGCCACTGCGCGTCTTTTCTAAAATGACGTCTTGCATATGACTCATAGAAATAGTAGATAGACTAGATCTCATCTAGAGATCTAGATGAGTAGATCTCTGACCTAGTAAGCAAATCCACGAACAGAAATAGTAGAAATTGATAAGAAATAGTAGATAGACTAGCTAGAATCAAACTTTCTTGTATTCTAATTGATTTTATTGTATAAGATATTATTGTCTATTAAATAGACAATAATATCGGCCACTGCGCGTCTTTTCTAAAATGACGTCTTGCATATGACTCTTGCTTACTAGATTCATAGCTGAAAAAATTTTATTTTTTTTCTAATGACTTTAAAGGCATTTATTAAACGGAGTCATATGCAAGACGTCATTTTAGAAAAGACGCGCGGTGGCCGATATTATTGTCTATTTCTACCGATATTATATTCTTGCATATGACTCATAGAAATAGTAGATAGACTAGCTAGAATCAAACTTTCACTGCTGAATCTATTAAAAGTTTTATTGATTCTAGCTAGTCTATCTACTATTGATTCTAGCTGGTCTAGAATCAATAGTAAGTTTTTAAAATCAATTAGAATACAAGAAAGTTTAATAAAACTCATAGAAATAAAATTTTATAAAACTTTGATTCTGGACATTTTCCTCTAGGCCTCTAGGTGGCCGATATTCAAATAGATTTAATAGATTCAGCAGTGAAAGTTTGATTCTAGATTCAAATAGATTTCTAAAATGACGTCTTGCATATGACTCATAGAAATAGTAGATAGACTAGCTAGAATCAAACTTTCACTGCTGAATCTATTAAAAGTTTTAATAGATTCTAAAATGACGTCTTGCATATGACTCATAGAAAACTTATTATCTCTATCTATTCTATTCTATCTATCTACTCTAAGTATTCTTAGAAACTTATCAAACTTTCACTGCTGAATCTATTAAAAGTTTTGAATCTTTAAGAATTAAAAGTTTTGAATCTATTAAAACTTTTAATAGATTCAGCAGTGAAAGTTTGATTCTAGCTAGTCTATCTACTATTTCTATGAGTCATATGCAAGACGTCATTTTAGAAAAGACGCGCAGTGGCCGATATTATTGTCTATTTCTACCGACATTATATTCTTGCATATGACTCATAGAAATAGTACTACAATATTTTACTACAAAGACTCATAGAAATTGTAGATAGACTAGCTAGAATCAAACTTTCACTGTTTCTAGTGAAGGCTTGCGGCCTTGTGCAAAATATTTTCCTCTAGGCCTCTAGGTGGCCGATATTCAAATAGATTTAATAGATTCAGCAGTGAAAGTTTGATTCTAGCTAGTCTATCTACTATTTCTATGAGTCATATGCAAGTCCTTGTGCAAAATATTTTGATTCTAGCTAGTCTATCTACTATTTCTATGAGTTTTATTTGTCTATTCTAGCTAGTCTATCTACTATTTATGTTATGAATGAAATGAAAGGTCTTGCATACAAGAGTAGATAGATTTATTAAACGGAGTAGAAATAGAAATAGACAATAATATCGGCCACTGCACGTCTTTTCTAAAATGACGTCTTGCATATGACTCATAGAAATAGTTGATAGACTAGCTAGAATAGACAAATAAAACTCATAGAAATAGTAGATAGACTAGCTAGAATCAAACTATCTACTATTCCGATATACAAGATATTATTGTCTATTAAATAGACAATAATATCGGCCACTGCGCGTCTTCTAAAATGACGTCTTGCATATGACTCATAGAAATAGTAGATAGACTAGCTAGAATCAAACTTTCTTGTATTCTAACTGATTTTAAAAACTTACTATTGATTCTAGACCAGCTAGAATCAATAGTAGATAGACTAGCTAGAATCAATAAAACTTTTAATAGATTCAGCAGTGAAAGTTTGATTCTATTTCTATGAGTCATACGCATATTCTCATATGCAAGTCCTTGTGCAAAATATTTTGATTCTAGCTAGTCTATCTACTATTTCTATGAGTCATATGCAAGACGTCATTTTAGAAAAGACTTTTTCACTATTCAATAAATAGATTCAAATCTATTTGAATCTAGAATCAAACTTTCTGTTTGATTCTAATAGAATCAATAGAATAGCACTAGTTCGTATGTGACGTCTTGCATATGGTTCTAGAATTCTAATCTATTGATTCTAGACCAGCTAGAATCAATAGTAGATAGACTAGCAAGAATCAATAAAACTTTTAATAGATTCAGCAGTGAAAGTTTGATTCTATTTCTATGAGTCATACGCATATTCTCATATGCAA
>NW_027063817.1:0-30447 GCF_032884065.1 Artemia franciscana
AGAACTGGCTTTCCCATATAAGGGGTGTTGCACATAAAGCAAACACAGATGCTTCTAACATCTGAAAAAAAAACAACACATAACTGATGGTGACCAGTAAAACGGCTTTAGCCCTGTAAAAAAACAAGGCACTGAAAATTCACAAAGGTCTGCTGCTTACAGCACATGACAAAAATTTGTCTCCGTTCTTTGACTCCGTTCTAAAAAAAAAATAAAAAGTAAAAGTAAGGAAAAAAATATAAAAAAAAATTACACGTAGTTAAAAATTAGCACCTTGCATACGCAGAAAAAAAAGAAAAAGAAACTAAAAAGAAAAAAAAAACTAAAAAACTAAAAAGAAAAAAAGGAAAAAAAAAAATACGCAGTTAAAAATTAGCACCTTGCATACGTGTTGCTGTGGCGCGCACCGCAGCAACGCGTGGCAGGGGTCAGCTAGTGCTCTATAAAAAAAACATTCTGTCTTTTTGTGCTAGGGAGCATCTACAATGCTTTAGTGCTGCCTGACCACATTGTACGAATTTAAGTAATCAACTAAACAAATTGGCGGATGTACCCGTTGGAATGAATAACTTTGTATATTATGATACAGAGTAAGCAAACTTAAAATATACTGCACAACACGGGGAAAATAAAAACCTTAGATGTACTCTCAAATTTAGAAAAAAGGAGTATTTTAAGGCTTTAAGATGTGTGTTTCTCCTGATGCGATTTAACGACAAGTCTACAGCCGGAATCTATACTAAAAGGATAAGATAAAATCGCTGGGTTTACTAGTCTCAGATCTATTCATTCACCAAACCAAATTTATGATATTGCTTAGATCTTTTCTTAGAGAGCGATCTAAACTTGCTAAAAATAGGAATTTTTCTGGATATTTGAAATATCCAGGAATTAAAAGAAATATCAATTCAAGAGAGGGGTGCCAACTCAATAAGAGTGGGGATGCCATATAAAGTAAAAACCCTCCAGTATTCTCAAAATGTAATTTTAAAACGAAAATTTCATTTAAATCTGATTCATTAGATTAATAAATCTGTCAGCTGTCATATTATGTATTGTATTGTATCGGATTAACGACGCTTCTTGACTACTAAGGTCCCTGCGTCGGCCCTGCAGTGCATTGCTGCAGCACGATTCGATCTCTGGGTCCCGTATTACCAAGCCAAGGTCAAACCCACTGCGCCACCGCAGGACAAAAAGTTATTGAGAATATTTAAAAAATTGCCTGTGGCACGATTCGAACCTACGACCTCCCGACTAAGTCGGATGCACATACCGCTTTGCTACACTGGCTTGCTGTCATATTATGTTAAATTTGTCGGCTTACATTTGAACATTAAAACTGCAGGAGCGCTGAAAATTATCCTATCAAAAACTTGCGCACGGAACATAAGCTAAACCTTAAGTTAAACTTTCGTCACATAGAAAAAAAGAATGGCTCAACACATTAGACTGAAAATCCTTCGACAGCAAAATAGAAATTTGGGTGTGGAGGGATTTCAATATAACGTGTCGACAGCAAAATAGAAATTAATCGATTCATGCTTATAATTTCATAATTCAAAGGAAATCCCAAAGCACTGAAGGGTTGAAAAGCTATTTGAACTGAAACTTCGTGGCAGGATTGTGATTTCTACTTCACCTTACTTTTTGCCCTTATTATCAGGATTTAAACTCGAAAGAGCATTAGTTTGTCAAACAAACTAATTGGATCAATTCCAACAGTTTGTTTACTCTACAATTTATTGCAACACTGACTTAAGTGCACACTAAAATAAAAAACGAAGGAATAATCTAAGGCTTTAAGTTAAACTCGCATCATAAAGAGAACAATTGGTTGAATATATTAAAGAAAGAGTTCCTAGTACTAAATAATAAATGAATCCAGTTCACTCTTTCAAATTTCGAACTATCATGAAATTCTCTGAGCGCTCTATGTGTGAAAAAGAATTTGAATTTAAACTAAAGAGTGAATTTGTACTCTCTCAGTGCTTTTTGCAGTTATTGTAGGAGTTTGATCTCAAATAAACCTTGATATATTGGTAAAACAGTTCGAGTTAACATCGACAACTTAATTGCGTAGTTCCTGAAAGACTGCAACAAAATTTGTGGATGAAATATGACACCGAATTTTTTTTTATTAGTCACTACGCGTACACTTTTAAAAACATTTTTACAGGCTATTTTTATCAATCAGAATCGAATAACTAACAGCTCGCAGAATAAACTATTAAGATTAACATTAACTTAAACGCTTTACAAGGGCCAATATACATCCTGAAGATTCAGCTTGATTCAAAGATTCAAGCTTATTTGAATCAGTATTATTTAAATCCCTCGAAAATAGTATTTGGAATTAATGTGATTCCTCTTCATAATAAAACGAGTCAGACAGTTTCTATTGAAACTTTTTATGCTTAAGCAAAAAACGACTCCCACAACAGGACTATACCCGTATTTTAGCGCTGAGACAGCAGTATTGAATAATATTTTCTTAATTCTTTTTTCATTTCTTTTCATTTTTCTTTTTCTTTTTATTTCTTATTTATTTATTTTCATTTATAATTTCTCATCGTTGGGCAGAATAATGAATCAAATTAAATACTTAATCTATCATATACAAGCCCCTACAAAGAAACTTATTACAAAAGAGGGGAGGAAGAAACTCGCAAAACATCGTAAGCATAGACATATTATACAAAATGGGTGCATTAGTCTGGAGATTTAAGAGAGAGTATGAAGATGAGGCTACAGAAGCCGTGTAATTACGGGTTTGAGGCTTTTACTGCATAGCCCAACTTCTTGTGCTTTTAAAAACCAGAAGTGTAATCATATCAAAAGTTAATTTTTTCAATCTGGTTTAGAATTTTCTCGACTAGATGCCAGAAGCTGTCTGTGCAGCAATGACTGTCCCTCCAGGACGCTATCAAAAATAACTTAAAGATATGTCATTTTCTAGGATCTTTCTTGAGCCTTAAATTGCTATTGGGGTTTCGACAGTTCTGAAATAAAGTGGATGTCTTGAGCGTCATAATATAGTTTGCCCAGTATGTCTTATGTTATTTTTTATCTATAACTGAGCAAATATGATTATAATATTTGAAATTATAATAAAACAGTTTCACAAAAATGATAAAATTGATAGATGAACTTCATATGAGGTATCTATATTAAGGCAATCCACAAGAAAGTGTATCCGGGTCCTTGTCCATCAAAGACATGAATACATAATCTTTGGTGCAAAGAAGGCTGAAAATCATAATAGATCCGATTGCAGACTGGAACAGATTGCCTTAATATAGATTCCCCTTCCCCTCCAAACGAGACCTATGAGTTGTATCGTTTTCTATGAAAATGTTTGTAACTTTAAAGATTATAAGTATATTCACTCAGTTATGAATAAGATGTGATGTTAGGGATGCTGGGCCCAAAAATGTACTGACACTGAAGGCACCTCCTCCGTCTGAGACTATCGAAACATTAAGATATAGTAGCGATATGTTGACAGTGATTTCGGATTACCTTTTGTGACTATTCTTAACCTAAAAAAAAGGAAATAAATAGGAAAAATGTATAGCATCTTTTTCACCTGTTCATGCATTTATTTTTTTAATATTATATTGTTCGTAGTCAATGAATTAATAAATAAAAAGTAAACTATTCGTGTTTGTGTGTCACTAGAAGTTAAAAAAGTATAATATGTTAAGTAAAGGGGGGTGATTCTTTACTATAAAGCATAGCCCACCCCACGTTACAAAACTGTCAAAGGCCAAAAGTTTCAAATATAAATTATTTGTAATACAGGACTATAAATTGGATTTTTTAATTTGACATTTTAATCGTTAGTTGTTTTTATTTATACATATAATGGTTTCAAAATAACATCTCTCAAGCTCTCTTATATATTCTTTTTCAAAACATGGAAAGAATACCAACGTTTAGCAATAATTTGAGAGACTATTTATATTGCCGTTTCTTTTGATATATTAGCTTAGAAATGGCCTGGAAAATCAAATTATGATATTTCCGTTTCGAACTATATTGAGCGTTTACTCTTTTTGGTCTTCATTTTACTTTAGGTGTTCTGAATTTAAAATAGTTTTTATTATTCAACTTGTATTCTCCTTTACCATTTTTTCACATCATTTTACCAATTTGATTTGACCATTTTACGCTTTTTCCTTTTTTTTACTAATCCTTTTATCCTTTATTTAATTTGTCCTTTTCCTTTTTATTATCAGAAAAATATTTGTGATTATGTATTTTAGCCTCTTTTAGGTTAGTTAATTTTGTCAAGTTTTCGTTTAGTTTTGTTTTGTCCAGTTTTGACAAATTTTTGACAATTTTTGACAAGTTTTGAAAATTTGACAAGTTTTGTCAGTGGTTGTCATTCAATGAATCTTTTCTTCATGCTAAACAGAGGATCTGTATTAAACTGGACCATGACCAGAAAAATTAATTTTGGGATATAGCTATCATGAAAAAAAAAGGCAAAACAATATAATACCTTTATATTGGTTACAACTGTGTGATACCCGTAACTAATTGCAAGACCAATTTGCAGTGAAAAGCGTAATAAGTTCCCAGCTAAACGGAGAGGCAAAAAGATTAGAGCAAGACCCGGGGGTTTTGATTCAACGTTCCTACGAAGGGAAATGAAGCTTTTTTAAATTGATTTTTGTAACTGCTGAAACATATCAGCCAATGCACAAATTAAGGGGTTCATTAAAGCACCTAAAAAGTTGGGTTTCAGTTTGGCTTTACCCTTTCATCGTCTAAGCACCTAAAAAAATTGGGTCTCAGCTTGGCTTTACCCTTTCTGCGTCTAAGGGGTTCCATCATATTTAATTTGCCTTGCTGGATTTATAATATAAGGATTTTTCTATATTCTCAAGTTAAAAAATTAATCTCCACACAGTTCTAAAACAGAAACTTTTTTTTATCAGGATGTGAGAAAGATAACTAACTTGCAGTGTTCAAAACAGAAGTAATCAAAAATAGTTTCAGCGATTCTGGGGTGCTTTTCGCAAAAAGTAAAATAATGACCAGGTCCGTCTTTACCACTGCAGTTTTCTAGCTTTTTAAATTAGTTTAGTTAGTAAATAAGCCTGGAAGTGGAGGAGGAGGGCTTTTTATCAAGAAGAGGAACAACTGAGAACGAGGGAAGAAACAAGTCGGACCATTTAGCTTGAGAAAAAAAGTAACTCAAAGAGCTCAAAAATTTAATTTAACAAAAATGCTTTCAGCAATTCTGGCATTTTTTTTTCATTGAAAATGTTAGTCAATTTTAGTGCTTAAACTTTTAAACTAAAACCGTAGATATGACCATTTCTTTTTTCTCTACTTTTAGTCTGAAATGGTATTACAAGTTTATCAGAGCGAACACTAAGTGCAAATTAGTAAAGAAGGAGATTAAACTAATCTAGACTCAGAAAAAAAGTAGGCTCTTTAGGATGAAAATAAACCGTTATCAATAACGTGTATTTTTATGCACGTTCCTATTCCAACACTGAATGATTTAAAAAGACAGCTAGAAACACAGGTAATTATTAGTTCATATAGCTTTCAGCATATAGCATTTATTCTTTGCTGTCAGAGCAACCAACAAATACAAAACACATAGATTAACAGGTGACAGCATAGGTCTATGTTGACACTCCCACGACACCTGAGACAACAGGAAATTACCTCCGAAAAACAAGGGAACACCTCATTCGCATAAATGATGGTTATAAAAGATTTAAAAAGTTTTCATTTACACAAATGGTGAGGAACAGTGCAGTTTTTCTTTCTTATTTTACAACCTTCCGTGACTTCTCAGTCAACATTGCTAAATTTGCTCCAAATATATCAAAGCACTTATGTTCTGTAGAAAACTTGGGCTTCTGCTAAAATTAGAAATGATTACAGCTGCTTTAGGATCTAATTACACAAAAGGTATCCTTGCTATAACTTTAAGTTGAAACATTACAAGTACTTCGTAAAATATACAAATGGACATGGGATCGTTCGTAGAAATACCAAGTTATATTAAAGAACTATATATCGCCATTTTCTTCCTTTTTTCATCTTAAAAGTGAAATGCAAAATTTATAAGGACAGCATTGGCAATGCATAAGGGGTTAAAAAGGCCCAAATGCAAGAGCTGGGAGAGAAACCTAAGACTCACCTCCCTCACAATTTCACGATTATTACGGATTTCCCGTAAATACCTACATTTTCCTTAAAACAAGTCATTTTCCACTCCTCCCTTAGAAGAACATTATTCGTACGCGTTTGAAAGAGGTTCTCATTGTTTTGCCAAAGAAAGGCAATAATGGGAATTTTTAGAAATAAAATAAGAAAATAATAACCAAAAAAAGAAAATAATAGGGTTTTTAGAGAACGCATCCACCGTCTATGATCACTGGATCAATGGGTTCTTGAAAACTTTTTTAAATAATTCGATTTAAATTTTTATTTTTTACTCGATGGAACAAAAACACTTTTCTTTTCTAGCTTTATATGTTCTTCAACTACTTACCCAGCATTTATAAAATTATTAAAGATAAATGAACCCGTTTATGGTTTATATGGAAGGGTTTATTTCACAAACAGCGGATTTAAAATTTATTGCATGAAAGGAATAGCTACTAAAACTCTAACTTGCCAACTAGAATGTCGTGACGTAACACCAAAACTGTAGCACTGGAACGTCGTGACAGTTATGAGACGTAATGGTGAAAACACCAGATCACTTTTAAGCATAAACTTTACCCGATCAAATCTCTTTAGAACAGTTATACACGGCAATAGAAAGGATGTTTCCTTAAGTAAATGAATTTCTAGGAGCATTATAGAAGTTTTTATATTTTCATTTTATTTGTCCAAAGAAGAGGGAATAATACAGTACGGTTTTGTTTTTTTGTTCCAATATATCTTATGACAGAGCCAAAATCAAAACCATTTTTCAAAAGATAGATAAAAGCGCTTATGCTTAGTAAAACTGATTCTTTCGCTAAGAATACAAACGCAAAAAGTAATTACAGAATTAAACTTTAGTGATTTTAGAATATCGCATAAAAAGAACAATTATTAAAATCATAACTTAAAAAACTAATAGCGCATTAATGCAAATAAATAGTTATAAAAAGATAGAAAGAAGCAATAAGCGTGTAAATTCTTAACAGTGGAAAAAAACTTTATTAAAGAAAACTTTAAGTACATTTAAAGAAATAAAGCCAAGACAGATAGCTTGGCTTCAAAATTACTAGCACATTAATGCAAATAAATGGTTATAAGAAGGTGGATAGAACCATCAAAATAAGTGGGTACAATCTTAATAACGAAAGAAAACCGAATAACGAAAAACATAAAGCGCAAATTTGGAAAAAAAGGTAAAAATAATAGCGTGGCTTCAAAAAAGGAACGAATCATTAAGACAGTTATATACGGCCATCAGAAAGACGTAACAATATATAAACAGATTTTCAGGGATAAGAACGAACTTCCGAAATTTTGGTTCTAATTACGCAAATGAATAAGACCAAACCACAAAACTATTTTTCTTTCTGACAGGTTCTTTCACTGGTTAATCAACATTGGTAAGACACAAAAACGCTCAAGACTAAAACACACAGCTAAATCCTTTTGATAAATCTAATCACCCAATAGCCTGTCAAACATGGTGCGTCACACACATATACGGTAAACAGGAAAGCGGGTATTACTACTACTAAACTCGTAGCAGTGCCAAGCCACTTCACGACCAATACAGCGGTAGAAACTTCTTGTCTACCCCAATCTCAATATAATGAGCCTCTGTCCCCTCCAAAATTTTGGAAACTGCGTTTATTGAAACCATACCATCCAGTTATTCTACTGCAATCTTTATACATGTATTGATCAGGGTGTCGTTTGGGGAGGCAGTTGCCATACTCTACTTTTCACTATTTCTGCTTTCAGAAATTCCGTTTTCTGCACGTCTGTTTTCTATCAGTAAATTAAGAGAGAAAAAAATTGTTGTGTAGCCCATGGCCCTTGACTATCTGGGTATGGACCCCTCTTCAGTAAAAATTTTCGTAGGGAGCATTTTTGTGCGGAGAAAATTTTCTGAATGGAATTTCCCATGGGAGGTGAGGGGTATTTTATTTTTGTTACTAAAAGTAAGGAAACATGTTAAAAAAATACAAACCAAAATTAATCAGTGTATTAGGGGGGTAGTCGTCTCCTCTACCCCTCACTCTTTACGTAAAGTTGAATTTTTTTTTCAGTTCTTTAAGAATACTGCTGAAACACCAATAGGAATAAGAATAAGACACAAGTTAAATAGGAATAAGAAGGTTTGTTTTTAACACAAGAAAAATCTAACAAATAAGAGGTAGAGGAGGGACAGCATCCCTCATCTACCATACAGCCTGAGTTCCAGGTTTTAATTTTTGTTCCCTCCCATGAAGCTAAGACCTTCTTTAAGGTATTTCTACAGCCTCTTCTCACTCCATTCGAAGACCTCGGTTTCACTTCCATTTCATTCCATAGGAACAGACCAAAGATTCCACTGCGTACCACATTCACCGAAATTTAATCCATATTTAAAATAAAATAAAACTAGTAGTCTGATGTCAAATACTATTCTCTCAATATTTTGTTAAAACCTCTAACTACAAATCTCTGATTAAAAAGTTTGCACGTTATACGGATAAAAAATCAAAAGGATCCCCAATGTCATGCCCAGATAAAAGGGGGTGACACTGAGTATTCTCAAATATTAGTCAAAAGGAGCCCTTTCCCATCCCGAAAGAATAAACAAACTGGGAACTCAAAATATGCTTGATTGTACCTTTGATCAACACCAGGAAAACTCATTCTATCCTACTCGTGAGATCGGAGAAATTTAGAGAAATCCCTAATGCCATTCCTAATGGGCTATAATTATCGCGTTACATCTGGGAAAATCGAACATTCTTCTTCAATGACCTGTTACCAAAGGGTACATGATCAGTAAAACTGTCAATACCATGCATGAGACTGTCTAAGCCAAAAGTGATATTTTTCTAAATTTTCCAACCCTTTGGGGATTACAAATCAGAAAACATGGTTTGAATATGCTGCCGGCCTCTATATTTCGCGTTTACAAATCTATAAATTATTAGTGTATATATTCTGTCTTTATATCTCTCTTTTAGAATATGCGGGGAAGGGAGCTACCATTTTGGAGAAATAATCTTGGTTATTACCACTTTATTGTAAGGTTTCTCCCATTTTTAGCTCACTTTATACATTAAGAGCAGGTGAGATTAGGTTTGTGTGAGTGTCTTTTTTGTAATTTTGTTTGTGAAAAATAATTATATTCATAAAAAGCACACAACGAACAAAAAAAGTGATCTTTCTGTCAATCTATAATCCAAAGATTTCATAAATCTAAACGATTATATGACAAGTTTTATCTCCCAATATCAATAAAAATCGTGAGAATGGTGACCAGATAACTTGCTTGGAAAAGGTGAAGATTTGAGTTAGACAGTTAGTTGAAGCGAGAGTGTGCCACTAACTCGACCACTTCAGACAAATTATGATTTGTCCAGACCAAATTAGCTTCTAAATGATTAGTAATCTAAAAAAAAAGCCTAGATCAAATTTTAGGCGGTAGTAGCCTAGATCATACTAATGCTTAACATTTTAACCTTTGCCCAACTTGGCGGTTTGCAGTTGTCACTTCAGCATTGCGACACTAACGAATTATATTTTATGACTCTAATATTCTTGCCTTCTTTTCGTTTGCGCACTTCTTTACCTCGTTGTTGAACATATAGACTTCTTTCAGTGAATAGTGACAGGACAATAAAATTTCAAATCTCCATCACGGCAACATGCTTAAATTAAATTGTAAGCGTAAAATCTGAACAGCCGGCCTCTACTGGATAATCTCGTACAATTAGTTATTTTTTACTGTTTAATGGTATCGGAGTGTTACCACAAGGGGGTTATCTCCTTTGTTTCCCCCCTATTCTTAGTTGTTTTATTATTCGTTCTTCTTGTTAGTTGTGGTGTTCCTGGGCTTTCCTTTCCGAGCTGGAAAGTGAAGCCGGCTGACTTTCCATTATTATTTCCTTCTTTCGCGACTAGCGGAAAGCTACCAGACCTCTATTTACATGAAGGCAAGAATTAGCTAGACTTGGAAAGCCAATCCCACCTTCTAGTCAAAAGCGTTACTGCAGCCTTTTTGGCACAAAATTCAAAATATTATGCTCATGGTTTTAATAAAACCTCTAATTTTGATTCGTTACTTTAATTTATTGTAAATTACTCCTAGAAATGAATATGATCTTTCAACAACTTTAGAAAAATAATTACTGACACTCATAATTAATGCTGGTTTACACAAAAAAAAAATAGATTATGACAAGGGAACATGGTCAATTTTTACTAGCCTGTCGTATAAGCAAGCTTCGGTTTTGGTTTCTTATAAGCCAGCTTCGCATTGGTTTTTTGGCTTGTGTTATGGAAAGACACAGCTTGTCGTGAAAATCCCCATATTATCTTTTAACTAGGATGAAACTTATTTCATAACAGGTAGCATTTACTTGTAGCTTAGCTCTCTGTTAGCTCTGTCTAGATACACCCAGCTATTTATTGTGTATGTGTAAATAAATATAATATACTACTACTACTAATAATAACTCACTGCAGCACCAAGCCGCCTGAGGCCAACACAGCTACGCACGCTCCTCCTCCAACCTAATCTATTTAAAGCCTCCCTCTTTACACCCTCCCAGGAAGTTCCCATTTCCTTTAAATCCTTATTTATGACATCCTCCCAACCCAGACAAGGACGACCTGCTTTCCGTGTAGCCCCAGACGGTTGGCCAAAAAGGACAATCTTCGGTAATCTGTCATCCTTCATCCGTAGAACGTGGCCTAGCCATCTCAACCTTTCTTTCATTATAGCCCCAGAAAGCGGGATTGAACCACACTTTTCGTACAACCTACTGTTTGAAATACGGTCAGTCAGCCGGGTACCCAGAACAATCCGTAGGCAATTTCTCTGGAAAACATCTAGTAAATTTTCATCTGCTTTTCGGAGTGTCCATGCTTCAGAGCCATATTTGACCACTGTCATCACTGTAGCTTCCAATATTCTAATCTTGGTTTGTAGGCTTATCTTTCTATTCTTCCAAACTTTTTTTAACTGTGAAAAAACACTCTGAGCTTTAGCTATTCTACTTTTAACATCTTCACTGCTCCCACCATCTTTACTAATAATACTACCAAGGTAACTGAAGCTCCCAACCTGATCAATCTTTTCGTTACCTAAGGTCACCTGTTCAACTTCACTTATTCCTAGCCTTAGTGACTTAGTCTTCTTAACATTAACTTTCAAGCCTATTTTAGCACCCTGAACTCGTAAAACCTCTAAAAATTCATTCATTTTGCTCACACTTTCATCTAATATGCTTGAATCATCAGCATAATCTAAGTCCAGGAGCGTTCTTCCTCCCCATTTGATTCCATGGTCTCCAATTGCCTTTCCTGTGCTCCTTAAGACGAAGTCCATCAAAATGATCCATATAAAGGGGGATAGAACACAACCCTGCTTAACTCCTGATTTAATACAAAACCAGTTGCTAACCTCATTTCCTACCTTAACCGCAGCAGTATTATTCTCGTACATAGCGCAAATCACTTTAATGTATTTTTCTGGTATACCATATAACGATAAGACCTTTGTTAACGCTGTTCTATCAACAGAATCGAAAGCTTGCTCATAATCGATAAAACTAAGGACCAAAGGTGTTTGACAACGAAGGGACTTCTCAATTATTAACCTAAGAGTGAAAACATGGTCGACACATCCTCTACCTTTTCTAAAACGGCATTGTTCTTCCCTTAAAACTTTGTCTACAGCATGTCTCAGTCTAAAAAGTATCATATTACTCAGTAATTTGCTACCTACAGAGACCAGACTAATGCCTCGATAATTACGACATTCACTCTTGTCACCTTTCTTATACAGTGGTTTAATTAAGGTTTTCCTAAAATCATTGGGTACTTCCCCTTTTTCAAAAATCATGTTCATAATCTTCAGTAGCTTATTCCTAACCTCAGAGCCACCATATTTAAGGAACTCATTAATCATACTATCAGCACCTGGGGCCTTATTATTTTTTAATCCTTCTAGTACTGTCGCTAATTCTTCCTCACTAAACAAATCCTCCTTCACATCCAAGGTATCACAAACTTTTTCATTTTCATCTATATCTTTTCCTGCAACTGTATCTCGGTTTAACACATTCTCAAAATGTTCCACCCATCTTTCTTTAACTTTTTCCTTATCACTAATTGTGGCCCCATTTCTATCTTTAACTGGGACTAGTCCGGATCGGCTCCTCTCTTTCAATTTATTAACATGCCAGTATAATATTTTACTATTATGCCGTCTAGCCGCATCTTCCAGATCCTCAGCAATTTTATCCATCGCCTCCATTTCACATCTCCTTAGTTCATATTTTAATGCTTTCTCCACTTTCTTTACATTCCTTTTGTTTTCATACGACCTATCGCTCAGATAATTCTTATACAAACCCCTTCTACTCTCTATTAAACCTAAAGCTTTTTCACTAATATTCCTAGTTGCTGTCTTAGCACTCTTCCCTAGGACACCATCAGCAACTTCACAAATTGTTTTTCTGAAATTATTCCATCCATCTTCCACATTGTCAAATTTTAAACCCTCAAGTTTAGTACTCAACTGTTCCCGGAATTTTTGTCTCAAATTTTCATCCTGAAGTCTACCAACATCATAACTTTCCGGGAGGGAGTTACTCTTCCGAAATTTCAGCTTTAAATTAACCTTAGACACTACTAGATGGTGATCTTTACTTTTAACATCAATAACGGCACTCCTATACACCCTAGTATCTTGTATTGATCCTGCTAGTCTTCTGTTTACAATAACATAATCAATAAGGTTTGCTGTCTTACCATCACGTGAATACCATGTCAACTTATGGGCCATTTTGTGACCAAACACCGTATTGGTTATAACTAGGTTGTTATACCTACAGAATTGCAAAAGCCTATAGCCATTACTGTTTTCTTTTCCTACACCAAAATTACCTAGGCTAGGATACCATCTATCCCTATTTCTACCAACCTGGGCATTAAAATCTCCTAGCAAAAACATCATATTTCTACCTGGTACCCTGTCTATTTGCTC
This sequence comes from Artemia franciscana, assembly GCF_032884065.1. Classification (NCBI taxonomy): domain Eukaryota; kingdom Metazoa; phylum Arthropoda; class Branchiopoda; order Anostraca; family Artemiidae; genus Artemia; species Artemia franciscana. Next base: position 13,196 of record NW_027063817.1, read on the forward strand.
CTGTAACTGTAAGTAAAATTCATCTGAGTCACTAGTATCTCCATCAGTTGGTTCAATGGGGGCATATACTACTATAACTGATACCCTAAACTTTTTAGTCATAAAATGAGCAATTAGTATTCTATTATTAATACCTTCCCAGCCTAAACAAGACTTAGCAGCTTCCTTATTCATCATGAGCCCTACTCCCTGTCTATGTACCCCATCCTTCCTTCCTGAGTAAACAAATTCTATGTCACCTAATTTCATGCTTCCTACCCCTGGGATATGAGTTTCTGAAACTCCTAATAAATCCAGTTCAAACGGTCTGAATTCGTCAGTCAAAATGTCGATGCGATAGTCATTTTTTAACGTCGTAACATTCCAAGTTCCAATTTTCATGTTCCTTAAATCTTTGAAATTATTTTGGCCTCAAGAAAAGCAGTGATCCCGGATACCAGTGCAGGATGGGGACCAACATATCTTCTCAAGTCTAAACCGAAGCGCTTAAGCCGGCTTAGAACCGGACAGCAAGAAGTCCCTGGGACCTCCAGTAAGTTGGAGGCTTTGTGCAATCCTGGGCCCATCTTGGTCACAACATGGTTTTCAGCACTTGGCGATGCTCTTCTATCAACAAGAGTCGAAATCCTGCCCAAGCCTATTACCTCCGACTCATTATATATTCATTCCCACAAATATTATGCTACTACGGGGAGGCAGCCCATAGTAGATAAATTAGCTAGGAAGAGGTTTTTCAGCCCGAAAACGCCCATCAAAACAAACCAAGCCCAGAAAATTATCCAATAATCAGAATCCCGTACGAGTGCTGTGTTGTTTACTAGGCTATAATTTCCTCGAGGGGCGCCACTCCTCAAGTGGGAAAAATTGACCGCAAGTTTCCCAGTCTTGCAGGTACCCCGAAAGGGTCGAGGCAGCCCTTTACAGAGGCCGTTGTCCATAAATCTGGATCTTACGCCCTGCCGCAGTTGTCCTCCTATAGAGGATCCTCCCACGATGGTGTTCTGCTTCACCATGCAATTTAACCCATTACTGGGAGAAGGTTTGTAACTCATCTGACGCGTGAACACGGCAGTTGGCCCTGCTGAGTGTACATTTGAGGGGCCTTCTTCCTCCTCCACCTGAAATTATGACCCCCAGGGGAGGGTTTCCCAGTTTCTATTATGGGCCCCACTGTGACAAGGTCCTACTTGGTCTAAGCCTCCTATGGAGCTACTCTACCTATCTATAGGGCTTTCCCCTATCTGTTGTCCTCCACAAAAATCTAGCATGATTATCTAATAATTTTACTAACTAATGCAACTAATAAAATGTTTGATTTTGGCTCTCCGCACATAAATTACCGAAACGAAATCAGCATACTAATCCCCTTCCTTGGCTAAATGGCTTTCTCCCAGTTTCGATCAGACGATTCTAACAACAGAAGTGAGGATATATCCCTCTATCTAACACCTATCCAGACACGTTTTAAAATCTTTGAAATAATAAAATCCTTCAGCGCCAGTCTTCTGATAATAACATACACTTTGCATTACATGTGGCTTACACACATAAAACTGAGCAATCTAGATCGCCATCCTTGCCGCTAATTAGAAGCTGAGGGTGTATTACGAGTCAAGCGCATGTGATACATCGTGACCAGTTCTAAAAATGATATCATATTTCTCTTCCACTAAGATTTTAGCAATGACTCTAGGTACAAGTCTTTAGATGTAAACTCTATTAAGAACAAATCAATTTTCTGTTTTGGAGTAAACTAAACTTGCTTTTATATATATATATATATATATATATATATATATATATATATATATATATATATATATATATATATATATATATATATATATATATATATATATATATATATATATATATATATATATATATATATATATATATATATATACCTTCCCTAATACCCAAAATTAAATAATAAATTATTTAAATGCGTAACATTTCGGATTTTAGAAGCTTCTTGAAGCAAGCAAATCGAAAACTAATCTCGTCCGTTTTTTTCTGGTTTTTTTCACGGGTATTTCATCCAGCTCAAACCAGTGTCGACCAAGCTTCAACTTAACATAAAAGCATCGGATGATTTGCCCCCGACCATACATTGTACTCCCAATAAAAGACAGGGAATCAGGAAATCGGTACCTACGCTACAAAGACTATTAGTTAGCATGCGAAAACGTTTTTGAACCAAGATTAAGGAGCTTATTCAAAAACGTAGAACTATGATAAACGTGTATGAGTATTGCTTATTGCGATGTGCTGTTAGTGATGGTGATGGTAGAGGTAATTTATGGTGGCGGTGATTTGGACGGTATCTCTTTTTTAGTTTTGATCTTAATTTCTTCACATGTATATTGGACACTTTCTAAAAATGTATATTGTACAATTTTTTCTCTTTCTTTCTCAGTTTATTCAACATCATACAGAAATTCATGAGACGTAATAAAAAGTGAAGCTCTGAACAGAATGGGACATTCGAAAGTATTGTGTAGCTCTGCTGGTCAGGGATAGCTTGGCTTTGTTGCGACACATTAACAAAACATGAATAGTAAATAACTTATATCTAACGTTCCTGTTATTAGGACAAGCCTGAACTTTACGGTTTTATTTCACAACATCAATTAGAAATTCATGAGACTGAAAAAAAAGTTAAACCTTGAACAGACTGGGTCAGAGGAGATTTTGCTTAGCTCTACTGGCCTTGGGCAGCTTGGCTCTATTGGGACACATTAAAAGAATAATAGATAACTTATATCTAATTCTCCCACTTTAACGACTAGCCTAAACTTAACTGTTTTTATTTCATTTAATATAAAGAAGAAAATTTTAATCCATTGATTTTACTTAGTGACATTCACGAAATCTACTGATCAAGGCAATAGGGAATTTTTGAATTCACTAGCAACAGAAAAGTAAGTTCTATTGTGGTTCATTATTATGAACCAGAATAAAAATCAATGAGGAAATTCATTCCTACTATAGGGTAGTTTATTGCACTTAAAGATTATTTAGTTTAATTGCCATTCCTTAAAAAAAAAGAATAAAAGAATTTGTCGGAACCGAATTAAAAAAAATACATGGTGCGGAGAACAGGGGATTTGTCAAGTTTCTGGTGCTTTTTGGGTGAGAACTAAGGGTAAGGGAAGTAATCCAAATTAACTTTCAGTTACCCAATACCTTCCTTTCTCTTTTGGGGATAAGTATTTCATCTTTTCATCTTAAGAAGAATGTTTTATTGTCTTTGGAATCTCCATTAGTAACCCTGACAAAATTTTATAGTTAAAATCTATAAAAAAAAATAGAATCAGATTTTGTGTGATTCTGCAAAATGTTTTGAAAATCGATAAATGTTCACAATTTGAATCAGACATAGCTAAAGTAATTTGTCCCAGATAGAATTTTTTCTAAAGCAAAATTTATTGCACCTATAGATTTTAAGTTGAGTTAAAGTTCTAACCATTCGCAAATCGAATTTATCTAGATATTAAAAATAATTAGAATAAGCTAAGCTTGATTCAATTCTATATTTAAAATATTTCTCTCTGCGTAAAAAAGAGATTATAATTGAATCAAATAAGAGCGGTATCCTCATCCCTTAAACCTCTCAATAGACTAAAGTGCCATTTGCGCTTCCCCGAAAACAAAGTCATATATTTTCAAAAAGTATTTATTTCTAGTTTGATGTGTGGTGGATTAGCATAAGTGCTTTCTACCTTTTTATATTCACAGCATGAATGAATAGCAAACCAATTGGCTAAACAAAACTTACAAAAGTACGCCATCCTTTAGTTTTTAGAAAAGTTAGTATCCTAGCCTTTGAGAAGTTTTAAGTATGGCAACACCACGCTTGTCTGTGGTGATAGTTTTTTTTCAGAACATATAGAAATAGTTGGCTATAAAATACTTTTAAGATACCTAGCTTTTACCAAAGTTCAAAGGACTCTCAACCTTGTAGGAGTTTTGAAATAAGATACGACTGTCCATAATTATGTTAATCGATGCTTGTTTTAAGTTTGGCTGCATGGTTAAATGTAACTACCAGCCTTTTTAAGTTTCATTTCATCATTCTTAGCTATGTCTGCTCAAATTAGGCTTCATATGTAAAGTAGATAATATATAGTAATAATATATTTTTAGAATTAATAATCTTTGGTTTATATGAATGTATGTCAAGGACTGATTCATTTAGGAGGAAGAGTATACGAAGAACATAAATAATATAACATTATACCTGAAGAAGTTGCCTTTATAGTCAGACATCATGCGTCTTCTGTTGCAATATTGCCAACTTATATCAGTGAATTTTGTTATTTTTAAAATACCACTGCCCATCCAGAGACAGTTTTCGACAAAACTTTAATGATTTCATTATTTCTGATTTGCCAGAAGAATTGTTTATATGAAAACAGATATCGAATAGCATCTTATTATGATAAAGACGAACCCAATTGGCTACAAAGAGCCTTTCATTGTAGGAATGTATAGTACTAGCTAACAAAAGGTAACACAGGGGAACTGTCTTCTGAAAGGCACCCATTAGTTAAAACTTGGTTTATAGCCTCCCCTTCCTTAGCTAATAGGCCAATCTAGCCTTTCTACCCATCGCCTTCTGATTACCAACACGTAAACCAACATCAATATCACTCTAAAACCAGAAAAAAAAACTTCACGAAAGTTACCTCCAAAACTGAACATCCTTGAACCATTCATTCATTCATATTCAGTTATTCTGTAAGTTTGATATTCGTTTGATATCAGATTATTTAATACACATATTCAGAGAACCATTCATATTTAGGTTTGGTAGTAGCTGGTTCCAAATTAAAAAAAAAAAAATAAAGAAAAAAAAGTGAAGAACTTTCTACCCATCGGCTTCTGATTAACAACACGTAGACCGACATCAATATCACTCTAAAACCTGAAAAAATTTCACAAAAGTTACCTCCAAAACTGAACATCCTTGAACCATCCAAATTAAATGCAATATCTTGAACTTCTCCGTTCATCTTTAAAGTATCCACCCATTCCTTTGTCTTTGCAGACAAAATATGGATTGCTCCAAACCGGCCAAAAAATGCCAAGATTTTTCCATCTGGAGATACCTTAAATTTCTAGAAAACACAAAGCCATACTAAGAAAAAGGACAAAGACATATATATATATATATATATATATATATATATATATATATATATATATATATATATATATATATATATATATATATATATATATATATATATATATATATATAAAATAAGTTGTCTGTCTGTGTTTCTGTCTGTGGATCAGGTGACGTCATGTTTCTGTGTTGACTGACGTCATGTTTTGACTGACGAAATTATAGACTGGGACATCGGGACACAAATGACGACCGGGACACCGGCACATAGGGAATATAAATGACGACCGGGACACTCAAAGAGAAAGCGACCGGGACACAAGGAATGTTCGATTAGCAATCATCATCAACAAAGCACCGGGACACAAATGACAACCAGGACACAGGGAGTATAAATGACGACCAGGACACAAGTAAAAAAAAAACTAAAAAAACTAAAAAAGGTAAAAACTACAAAAAATTCTATATATATATAAATAAGTTGTTTGTGGGTTATGTCTGTCTGTCTGTCTGTCCGCATATGACGTCTGAATTATTTCTATCATAAACCAATTCAAAATTCAATTCACAGGGGGATATATAAATGAGGACGGGGACACAGAGAATGTCCAATTAGCAATCATCATCAACAAAGCTCAAGGGCAATCATTAGAATCATGAGGTATAACTAAAAAAACTAAAAAAAGGTAAAAAACTAAAAACTAAAAAAAAGACCAATTCAAAGACGAATACAGACGGGGACACCGGGACACAAATGACGACCGGGAAAAAGGGACACAAGGAATGTAAATGACGCCCGGGACACAGGGACACAACTACAACGGGGACGCCGGGGGGCACAGAGGGATATATAAATGATGACGGCGACACAGGGAATGGTCGATTAGCAATCACCATCAACAAAGCTCAAGGGCAATCATTAGAATCATGAGGTATAGATCTGAATACGGATTGTTTTCCCATGGACCACTATATGTTGCATGTTCAAGAGTCGGTAAACCTGACAATCTATTTATATGCACAGACAATGGGACAGCAAAGAATGTTGTATATTCGCAAGTTTTACGTAGTTAAAAACATATATATATATATATATATATATATATATATATATATATATATATATATATATATATATATATATATATATAAATATATATATATATATATATATCTATATATATAAAAATAAGTTGTCTGTCTGTGGATCTGTGGATCAGGTGACGTCATGTTTCTGTGTTGACTTACGTCATGAAATTAGTTGTCAGGTGACGTCATGTTTCTGTGTCGGCTGACGTCATGAAATTAGTTGCCGTCATTTTTGCTTTGACGGTGACGTCATTCAAGTTATATAAGACATATGTTCACGTAGAAATCTATTAATGTTTAAGTTTACAATGACTGATGAAGATGCTCAAAGAGTCTATGCCAAAAAACTTGCTGCTGATAGAGAAAGTCAGAAAAGAAAGCGTGCCGAGGAACTACCAGAGCAACACCAAAGCAGACTTGCTGCTAAAAGAGAAAGTGAAAAAAGAAGGCGTGACGAGGAATCAAAAGAACAGCAGGGAAACAGGCTTGAGGCTGATAGAGAAAGAAAGAACAGAAAGCATGCCGAGGAACTACCAGAGCAACGCGGAAGCAGACTTGCTGCTAAAAGAGAATGTGAAAAAAGAAGGCGTGCCGAGGAATTACAAGAACAGCAAGAAATCAGGCTTGCTGTTGATAGAGAAAGTAAGAAAAGAGAGCGTGCCGAGGAATCACAAGAACAGCAAGAAATCAGGCTTGCTGCTGATAGAGAAAGTAAGAAAAGAAAGCGTGCCGAGGAATCAGAGCAACCTGAAAGTTATCGCCTGGCATTCAGGTACAACCCAGTCGATGATTATAGCTTGAGTAGATGTGTTCAAATCGGGACAATGTCTAAAATTTGTCCCTATTGCAAGGCCTTGAAATTCAATGGTGAAACAATGGGAATGTGTTGCGCCTCAGGAAAAGTTAAACTTCCTCTATTGGCTGCACCACCAGAGCCATTGAAGATTTTCCTTACTGGAACTACGCCAGAATCTAAGCGTTTTTTGTCAAAAATCAGACAATACAACTCATGTTTCCAAATGACGTCGTTTGGAGCCCAAATCGAAAATACAGATCAATTTATGTCTACTTTCAAAGTAAAAGGGCAAATTTATCATAAAGCAGGGTCCCTTCTACCATTCTCAGGCGAGAATAATAAATTTTTACAATTGTACTTCATCAGTGATAGAAATTCTGAATTGAATGCACGTTGCGAAATTTCTCCCAACGTTGAAAGGACACTCGTTTCCCAATTGCAACATCTTTTCCACGAAAATAATAATTTAGTGCGTCTGTTCAAAACAGCCATCGATTTGATGCCTACTGATACGCATAAAATTGTTATTTCCGCTGACAAAATGCCTCCTGGCCAACATGTGCGTAGATACAATGCTCCGACTATCGACGAAGTGGCAATCGTTATGGTCGGTGATCAGTTTTTACCTCGAGATATTATTCTTCATAAGCGAAACGCTCAGTTGTTAAGAATTGCTGAAACTCATCGATGCTACGAGCCCTACAATATCCTATCATTTTTTGGGATGGAGCCGACGGCTATCACTTTAATATTAAATTGATGAATCCAGCCACTAACAAAGAAATGAATAAGAAATGCAGTGCAATGCATTATTATTCCTATAGACTAATGATTCGGCAGGATGAAGAAAATTATATTTTAAAATGCCGTGAATTGTTTCACCAATTTGTCGTGGATATGTATGCTAAAATTGAATCAGAACGTTTGCTATATATCCACCTGATTCAGACCAAGCTCCGCTCTGAACAATACATTCATTTGCGAGATGCAGTTATAAATGACGGTAATACCACAAACGTTGGAAGATTAACAATTTTACCTTCGTCATATGCTGGCAGTCCCCGTCATATGCATGAATATGCTCAAGATGCTATTGCGTATGTTCGTCTCTATGGTCGTCCAGATTTATTTATTACATTTACAATCTCATTCCTTGGAAGGAGGGAAGGGGGAAAGGGGCAGCAACAGTTTCCAAGTTTTTATGAAACTGTGGATTCCAGGTTTACAAAAAAAAAATAACATGACATTTTGTCCTAACTGTAGAAGTGAAGATCTTTCCCTCGTCATCATAAGGCATACTCTTGCGAAAGGTAAGAAAATAAAACAAAAGTTGGATTTAAAATTTTGAGCTTTTTATAAGACCCGCACGAGTATGAGTCGTACCTCTTTCTTTCATAGATAGACGGAGAGAGAGGAGGGTATAGAAATAGAGAGAGGGAGAGAGGGAACGATTTAAAAAGAATGAGAAAAAGATGAGTTATGAAATTCTACTTCTATTAACCGATTCGGCCTCCGATAATAATGGGACTAACATGTTAACTATATTCCTAAAAACAATCAAAATTCTTTAAATATAAAATTGTCAGAGAAAAGAGACTAGCTAGTTCTTTATTTTAAATAATTGACGTTTTATCGGTTTCTTGCCACCAAGTACGTATATTATTACCACCATAAATGTTTACTCAAGAAAAAGAATTGACTGTCATAGCAACTCTAAAACGGGAAAATTCTAGATAAATAATCTTTTTAATACATCATATCTGCTCATATCTATTTCTTAAAATAAGCGCCAGTTGCCACTATTATTACTCTAGGAACGAATTTTAGCATTTTCTTTTCTCTCCTCTTCAGGTTATTGTTCTCTAATTGGAAAATTAAATTATTTGATCTTCTTATTTGTGTGTTTTGTTTTTGTGTCCCTGTGTCTGGGATGGCCTCCCACGCCCCTCCTGCCCGATATTTATTTATTTACTTATCCTTGTTACTTCTCTTTTACGATTTTTTTTCTATTTTGTTTGTTTTTTGCCGTATTAAATTTTGGAATCATTGTTACGATGAGATGTTGATGTTTTTTCTATGTATTTGCGCTGTCCCAGCCTTACGAGCTCTGCTCTCTGTTGGGGCATAATATTGTTTTTGTATTTTTTAAGTTGAATAAAGAAAAAGTTGAAGTTAATAAAGATGTTAATTTGGTGTATGGACGCAAAGTTTTTAAACATCAACAATTAAACAATTAAACATTAAACAATTAAACAACATTAAACAAGTTTTTAAACATCAAAACACACTGATATCCCTTATTTCAAATTGCGACAAATGATATCCGTTACAAAGCAGCAATTAAAACCTAACTATCTCGCATATTTGGGGCATGAATTAGCTTATTATGTAAGCTGCGAAAAATATAGACAGCTACACGAAGCCTACATATTTCGAAATACCATCTTTGTCCTATACGTATTCTGAATATCAGAACATAGATGTCAGAACAAACCTCGTTTTACTAAACGTGAACATTTCAAAAAACGTTAGGTATGCTATCCACACTCGACAACATTTACGGTACGGACCTGGTTACCTTTAGAGAAGTGAATATCCATTAGATTATTTATTCAGGAGAAAAATCCGGATCCGCCACATGTAGGCAGTACCACGATCTCATTTATAGGTATTTCACGAACCGAAAGGCGAACCTACGAAACCAAAAGATATGTATTTTCATGGAATTTTTGCATGAAAATACGGGATAATTTTACAACGATTTTACATAATATGACACTCGTTTTTTCGTATGGTTTGTTATTTAAGGACTAATAACAAATACAATTGGTATCTAATTTCAAGTACTAGCTGAAAATCATTATGTATTTGACGATGCTGCAAATTAAACTACAAAAAAAGAATGTTGATGGTCTTTGTTATTTTGAAAAGGACAACATGTTCACTTAATTAATGTCCGACTTAAGTCTACTTAAGTCCTAAAGTGGAACATAAGTCCCACTTATGTTCACTTAAGTCCGACTAAAACTGCAGCTACTATCAACTAAGTGCAGCACCAAGCGAACTGAGGCTAACGCAGGCTGCTACTTCGCCCAATCTATCCAAAACTTCACTCTTTACACCCTCCTATGAACCACCTAAGTCACCAATTTTCTTCAAATCCTTTTTATGACCTATTTGTACCCCATTAAAGGGCCATCTACTTTTCCTTTGGACCCAGGTTGATGGTCAAAAAGAACAATCTTTGTTAATCTATTATCCCTCGTCCGTAAAACAGGTTCCAGAAATCTCAACCTTCCTTCCATTATAGCCATAGAAAGTGGGATTGAACAACATTTTTTGTATAGCTTGTTCTTTGACATAATGTCAATCAAACGCGTAATTAAAACTAACCGTACACACTTACTCTAGAAAATATTTAACTAATCTTCCTCTGCCTTGTGAAGTAACCACATTTCAAAGACATACTTGACCATTATAATTTCCGTAAATTTCAATATTCTAGACATGGCTGGTATATTGGCCTTCCTATTCTTCACAACTTTTTTCTACTATAAAAAAAAACATAGCCCTTGACTACTCTACTTTTTACATCTTCACTGCATCCCCCATCTTTACGTATCATACTACTTTAATGCGATATTACTGTTATCATATCACTAATAATATTCATCACATAATATCATATCAATAATATCATATCACAAATGTGTGGCCACAATGCATACTTTTCGGCAATTTAATATTTCATGAATGACATTTCATCTCGCAGTGAAGTCTACGTGCATCTTAATTATTCCTTGCAAAATATTCTATTTACTAGATACTTACTCAAGAAAACACACCTGTCATGTTTTCTGTCGTCTCTCATTTCTGTTATCCTTTTAAGCTGATATTTATGCCAAAGGGAAAAGCGGACTAAATAATCATTTCGTAATTTAGCTAGTCGTCTTATACCTTTCGCACTTGATACAAAATGTTGTTGTAAGATACAACTAAGTATTACCTTAGGTTGTAATATTTGAGAGTGAAGATAATGAAAATAAACATCATTTAAAAAGAGAGCTGATCCCTCATGTTTTTAATCAAAAGAATAAATATAATCCATTCATGAGGTGTGCTAATGTTTACGATGAAGTTTCAAAATCTGATTATGTAGATCAAAGTATACAAGCAATGCAATCTCTAATCCAAAAACTTGCTTAAAAAAGGAAAGAAAACATTATAAGAGCACGTTTTGCTTAATATCGGAGCTTAATATTCGATGTTTACAGTATTCTATGGTTTTAATCTTTAAAAAAAAAAGAAAAAAAAAGAGCTGGAATTTTTCTCTACTTGATAAAAAGTCGACATTAATGTTTATCAAGGCCAAGTAATTGTCTTAACAGTTTTAGATCCTTTTTTAAGGATGCCAAAGCACTAGATTTTAGAGTTTAATATTCGACCGGGTGTCTAACATCTATGTCTCTGTTCTTTTTGGGCCACAAGCAGGGCACCATTTTTGAAGCAAAATTGAAGAAAACCCATATTTTCATACCTTAAAATGTTCCATCATTATGCCATCTTCTGATCCACATTTTGTGGTTTCCTCGTCCCTAATATGTTATAATTACCATTTACGGGAAATTTATCTTGTCTTACTGATGTACAAACTGGTATTATATCAAAATATCAGGTTAAAAAACAAAACAACCGCATATTTTTATTTTTTTTTTTCCCATACTGAAAGCTGGTATTCAAGCGGGAACATCATCATTCCGTCAAATTATCTAATTAAAACTGAAGATAATCATTTTTTCCCATGAAGTACCCCCTTACTTTCACACCCTTGACCTTATTCGTTTCTTTATATACCCAAGGAATATGAGTCTGGTAAGGGCACAGACTGAATGTTTTTTTAGAGTCTTCAATTTTTCGGAAAGAAATCCAATTAAAGACATTTTCAGTTAATCTATCCTATAGAAATTAATTATTATTAGCAGTCTAAAATGTACTAAAAGAGGTATATTATAAATTTGATAAGAAAAAGAAATAAAAAACATATATAATTTGAGTAATATGCTTAAAAGAACCGTTTCTATGACTATTCTTGGCTTTAAGACTGTAAACACTTAAATGTCACAGGTGTAGTCGTTTTTTTTTTTCGTTTTTTTTTTTTAGTCAGTTTCTTAGGATAACTTCTCTGATGTTATAATTCAGCTCAGTTTTTTTTTCTCCCCTTGCTCAAACTGCTAGGATCTTAGTGGTCAATGATCTTGGCTGAAAATAATTTGATTTTTCTGTCCGACAGGATATTGTAAAGAGGATTCTGATGATACTGTCATCATAGCCCTTGGATAATTGCTCAGCATATTACTCAAATTAAATATGTTTTTTATTTCTTTTTCTTATCAAATTTATAATATACCTCTTTTAGTACATTTTAGACTGCTAATAATAATTAATTGCTCAGCTTTTTTTTTTATAAACACTTTTTTTTAAAAATATCTTAGATTGATTAGCCAAGAAAAAGCATGTTTTTTGTAAATTGTTAACAGACTAGGCTATTAAAAGGGATTTAAAAATAATAATAATAACAATAATAATAATAAGCATCAACGAATACTGTTGATACTTGCATGAGGGTTACTACCAGTTAATCACCATTCATATTTGCAGAACGAGAAAGCTATGAACATAAAATCTGGATAGCCTACACTCTTTGGGAAACAAAGATAAACCTAACCTTGGCTGTTCCCTTTTCTATATTTCTATTCCAACCATGCCTTGAAACTTTTCCAGTAATAAGGTTATATGAGTGAAAATGATTTTGAATATGAGATGTGGAGATTATCTCTTCACCGTTTGCTGCAAAACTGGATTCAGTCAAAGGGAACTTTTGAAACTGTATAGACTGCAGCTTGGGATTATCTTTCCCATCCACCTGAAAAAATATTTAAACCACATGAATAAAGACAAAGAAGTAGCAACTATAACAAAAAAAAATCCACATACTTTTTTCTGGGGGAGGTAGACAAGGATTAAAAAAAATGCCGGAAAAGTGGATATTTTTCCAAATTCAGTCCTTTATATACGTTTGGGTTTCCCAAGGCCGCCATATTTGGCGTAGAAAATTTTCTCAATACCCCAAATGCTTGTTATGGAAGTCTTTTCTAAGTTGTCACTTTTGCATTGGAAATCAAACAGCGTAATTAAGCCGATTAAAATATTCCCTATAGTATGGCAAGGGCTCAAAAGAGACTTTTTTCCTTGGAAAAAGTAATATGTTTTGGAACACAGTTCAAAGAAATAAACGTAGAAATTCTTCATTCTACGGTACAATCGAAAAAAGGAACAAAAATCTATCAACTGCGCCAATACAAGGTGTGGTAATACACTTTGGAGTTCACATTTTTTTATAATTTCTTTTATATTATCAAGTATTTTAGTTTATTTTCAACCCTAAGTTCTCACATACAAGGTTTTATCGAAAACTATTTTGCAGAGTGCGGACAATTTTCTAGTAAAATGATTTGTGAATAAACACAGAGCCATGTGAGTTGCAATAGCTTACGTAAACACATATGGAGGAGTTAAACTTGCTTTGAAGGTTAGATATCGACAAAAAATAATTACCTATGAGGGACCAGGGAAATTTATAGTCCAATAAACTCAAATAATAGCTGTAACTGCTTCCATCCCCGAATATATGATTTTAGTTTTTGCTTTACTTATCCTAATAATTTAGATGCTTTCAGGGGTGGTGATCCCTGAGGCAAATATAGCAGAAATGCCATACATAACTTTGCGTTGTGTTGGCATCAGACGCTTTGTACTATGATGATTTTTTTTTTATTTCCTTTGTCTACAACTGTTATGAATTCAGAGTGCGTCCTCCCCCTCAGATCCTCCACATTTTCAAGCAAAGAAAATACGCTTCTGGAATGGTAGTTTTTCTACAAGCCACCGATAAGCAAAATGTGGCTTTTTAATTTAGGACAAAGGTCGATAAACATTATCGTCACGGAAGACTTTGAATCCCCATACCATTTATATGTCTTTCACATTCAGCATATGAAGGTGATGGCAATAGTCCATAGTTTATTAATTATAAACCCACACTAATGAACAATAAAAAATAAAAATAACTTTTCAGGAGAGCTAAAAAACAGAAAAAAATTGTCGGCTGTAGTCACTCTTTAGGATGAGACTAATAGAGATAAACGGAACATATTCTAAATCAACTTTTTATGGTCTTTTCGTCGGTATAAATTAAATTTCGATATTCCACGCGAATTCAAAATTATTCAGTTTTATGGCATATAACTCCTTTTTCCTTGACAAAAAAGAAGACAATTGCCATTATAGCTCCATAGATTAATTCTCTTCCGTCAAAACTGGAGTATGTCTCTTTTTTATCTATGTAACGGTACAAGATAGTACAATTTTAACTGCACCACTCGATTCCTTGTGCTAAGTTTACTCTTATATGCGTTTAGAGACAATGAAAATAAAATTTATATGAAAATGAATGAGAAAGAGAGAGAGAGTGGTATAGAAAGAAAGAGGCAGTGAGAAAAACAGAAATATAAAGAGTTTTTATTATATGAACCCCCACCCAAGCATAACTTCATGTGTATGGATCCGTTTCAACTGCACCAGTTCTTTATATTGGTGCTTTCTTTCCAGTGAAGAACGGAAAAGTGGAGGTTCTAAAGTTCCAAGAAGCCCCGTCCTCTACACCCGTTTGGCTCTGATTAATCGGTTTTTCCGTGTTTTGAGCTAGCAAAGCACGTGTAATCGATAGAATACTTAGAAAATATAGCTAAATATGGCTATAGCAAAAATGTCAACATGGAGTGAGAAGCAATCCCTAAAACTAAAAATAAAGGACTAGGAGGTAACCTCTAGATTCACTCATGCCACAAAGAGATAAGATTTTTTTATTATTATTAGTTATAACTACTTCACAGGCTTTTGCCACCGAATTTTAAATTTATTTCCAAAGAAAAAAAAACAACTAATAAAAATTTAAAACGAGATGGCGTAAAATCAAGTTCAAATGTAAAAAACGACATAAAGAATTATACGCTTAAAAAATGGAGCAAAGCTGATCAAAGTCGGGAAGAAAAAGTCAAGAAGAAGAGAGTAAAATTATCATTGCACTACCAGGTTTTTGTTAAAATCTCTTCAAGTCTAGGGTAGAAGAATCTATTTTTTCTGTCAAGGGATTTTTTTCCAGGGTTTATTGGGCTCAGGAAGATTTTTTAGATTGACAGTAGGAAGTGGGAGGGGAGAGTAACGATTATCACGCTACGGAAGCGCAAATAAAAAATTTTTTTCTCTTACAGATTAATCATTTAAACTTTTTTAACTAAATAATAGTAGGATAGTTTTTCTTTGACTGTCATTTTTCAAGAAACCATAAGATAAATGAAGTTTATCTATTTCACTTATAAATAAAATTAAGGAATGGTTTTTAGAGTTCAAGTACATTGGATTGGCGACTTGAAACTTAACGGAAGTTTTTTGCTTTTTTTTACGAATAATAAAAAAAACTTTTTCCACAAAAAAAGGTTTTCAAAGAAAAAAAACTCCATTAAACCAAAAACGAGCAAAAATAAAATCAAATAATCTACCAAGCGTAAAACTACCACAAGTCAGCATCGACAAACAAATGAAACCCAAAACGAGCAGGAATTACAATACATGACCGAGTCAAAGTCAAAACGAGCAGAAATTAATATGAGTAGGGCTCAAAAGCCCTATGCCTTCCCAAGGCCAGAACATAATTTGCACTTTACTGTTCTTTTTGCTGATGACAGTAACTTTTTCACTGCTGCAACGTACCTGCCATCTGTCCCTTCCGTAGCTCAAGGTATGTAAAGGATTGGTACTGGTCAAATGGTATGGCTCTTAACAGCCGGAAGAGTGCCATTGTCAACTTTCAGGGCCCCTTACCATATGAGAGACGTACAGAAGCCAATCACCCTGACTTATGGGAACGATATTATACCACAAGCTACTATGGTAAATTTAATAAGAACTTCCACTTTCAAATTATAGGAGCGCCACCTGAAATTTATACAACCGCCCATTCCATAAAAACTTTAAATGCCCTCATGGTATAACTCATAACCCTAACCCCACGGCGCTGAGGAGTTGTGTCAATCGTAGAGGCATCATTATATGTTCTTTGGGCTATTTTGAACAAAATTGCTGTCTGATAATTTTGATTAGATGCGTTTAGTTAAAAAAAGGGGTTGTCGGGGGCTAAATGCCATCCATCACTTTCGACGCTTAAAAAGGAACTAGAAGTTCCAATTTTCAACCAAATGAGCCTCTTCTAAAGTTAAAGAACCATAAAAACCTTAAATGCCCGCGGCATAACTTAAAATCCTCACCCCCAGGCTCGAGAGGTTTGTATCAACCCCAAAAGTCTTGTTATATGACCTTTGAACTATTTTGACTAAAGTGATTGTCTAAAAAAAATTTACTTGATGTATTTCGGGAAAAAACCACGTGTTGAGGGGGGATAGCTGCCCTCAAGATCACTTTGACTCTTAAAAAGGCACTAGAAATCCATATTACCAATCCAATGAGTCCCCTCCGAAGTATATACGACCACCCTATTCAATAAGAAGCTTCGATGCCTCCAGGGCATAACTTACAACCCTTGCCCTGAGAGCTGTGGGGCGGGATTGTCTTCCTCAAATACGTAATTTCAAGACCCTTCGACTACAATGAACACTTTTGCTATTTCCAAAGTTTAATCGGATGTCTCTGGGGAGATGATGAGCGTGGGTGGGGACTGTTTGCTCCAAATCACTTTTGACTCTTAAAAAGGGTACCATAACTTCCAATTCCAAATCAAGTGAGCCACATCTGAAGTGTATACGACCACCCAATTGCTATATGTTCTTTGGACTATTTTGAGCAAAATCAGTATCTCACAATTTTAATCAGAATCGTTTGATGAAGGGAGTTAGTTGGGGAGCGGGGGCTTGCTGTCCTCCATCACTTTTGACTCTTAAAAGGGAACTAGAACTTCTAATTTTCAACCAAATGAGCCTCCTCTAAAGTTTATAAAACCATTCCTTCCATAAAAACCTTAAATTCCCCCAGGGCATAACTTACAACCCTTGCCCCCAGGCTCTGGGGGTTTGTTTCAACCCCAAACGTCTTGTTATATAATATTTAGACTATTTTGAATAAAATGGCTATCTCAAAACTTCTGTTAGATGCATTTCAGGA
>NW_027063818.1:0-29757 GCF_032884065.1 Artemia franciscana
TAAATAGACAATAATATCGGCCACTGCGCGTCTTTTCTAAAATGACGTCTTGCATATGACTCTTGCTTACTAGATTCATAGCTGAAAAAATTTTATTTTTTTTTCTAATGACTTTAAAAGTCATTTATTAAACGGAGTCATATGCAAGACGTCATTTTAGAAAGACGCGCAGTGGCCGATATTATTGTCTATTTCTACCGATATTATATTCTTGCATATGACTCATAGAAATAGTAGATAGACTAGCTAGAATCAAACTTTCACTGCTGAATCTATTAAAAGTTTTATTGATTCTAGCTACTCTATCTACTTTTGGTTCTAGCTGGTCTAGAATCAATAGTAAGTTTTTAAAATCAATTAGAATACAAGAAAGTTTAATAAAACTCATAGAAATAAAATTTTATAAAACTTTGATTCTGGACATTTTCCTCTAGGCCTCTAGGTGGCCGATATTCAAATAGATTTAATAGATTCAGCTGTGAAAGTTTGATTCTAGATTCAAATAGATTTCTAAAATGACGTCTCGCATATGACTCATAGAAGTAGTAGATAGACTATTTAGAATCAAACTTTCACTGCTGAATCTATTAAAAGTTTTAATAGATTCTAAAATGACGTCTTGCATATGACTCATAGAAAACTTATTGTCTCTATCTATTCTATTCTATCTATCTACTCTAAGTATTCTTAGAAACTTATCAAACTTTCACTGCTGAATCTATTAAAAGTTTTGAATCTTTAAGAATTAAAAGTTTTGAATCTATTAAACTTTTAATAGATTCAGCAGTGAAAGTTTGATTCTAGCTAGTCTATCTACTATTTCTATGAGTCATATGCAAGACGTCATTTTAGAAAAGATGCACAGTGGCCGATATTATTGTCTATTTCTACCGATATTATATTCTTGCATATGACTCATAGAAATAGTACTACAATATTTTACTACAAAGACTCATAGAAATAGTAGATAGACTAGCTAGAATCAAACTTTCACTGTTTCTAGTGAAGGCTTGCGGCCTTGTGCAAAATATTTTCCTCTAGGCCTCTAGGTGGCCGATATTCAAATAGATTTAATAGATTCAGCAGTGAAAGTTTGATTCTAGCTAGTCTATCTACTATTTCTATGAGTCATATGCAAGTCCTTGTGCAAAATATTTTGATTCTAGCTAGTCTATCTACTATTTCTATGAGTTTTATTTGTCTATTCTAGCTAGTCTATCTACTATTTATGTTATGAATGAAATGAAAGGTCTTGCATACAAGAGTAGATAGATTTATTAAACGGAGTAGAAATAGAAATAGACAATAATATCGGCCACTGCGCGTCTTTTCTAAAATGACGTCTTGCATATGACTCATAGAAATAGTAGATAGACTAGCTAGAATAGACAAATAAAACTCATAGAAATAGTAGATAGACTAGCCAGAATCAAACTATCTACTATTCCGATATACAAGATATTATTGTCTATTAAATAGACAATAATATCGGCCACTGCGCGTCTTTTCTAAAATGACGTCTTGCATATGACTCATAGAAATAGTAGATAGACTAGCTAGAATCAAACTTTCTTGTATTCTAATTGATTTTAAAAACTTACTATTGATTCTAGACCAGCTAGAATCAATAGTAGATAGACTAGCTAGAATCAATAAAACTTTTAATAGATTCAGCAGTGAAAGTTTGATTCTATTTCTATGAGTCATACGCATATTCTCATATGCAAGTCCTTGTGCAAAATATTTTGATTCTAGCTAGTCTATCTACTATTTCTATGAGTCATATGCAAGACGTCATTTTAGAAAAGACTTTTTCACTATTCAATAAATAGATTCAAATCTATTTGAATCTAGAATCAAACTTTCTGTTTGATTCTAATAGAATCAATAGAATAGCACTAGTTCGTATGTGACGTCTTGCATATGGTTCTAGAATTCTAATCTATTGATTCTAGACCAGCTAGAATCAATAGTAGATAGACTAGCTAGAATCAATAAAACTTTTAATAGATTCAGCAGTGAAAGTTTGATTCTATTTCTATGAGTCATACGCATATTCTCATATGCAAGTCCATAACTCTGACCTAGTAAGCAAATCCACGAACACCGCCCCGTTTAATAAAACTTCAACAAAACTTTTAATAGATTCAGCAGTGAAAGTTTGATTCTAGCTAGTCTATCTACTATTTCTATGAGTCATATGCAAGACAATAATATCGTAGAAATAGACAATAATATCGGCCACTGCGCGTCTTTTCTAAAATGACGTCTTGCATATGACTCATAGAAATAGTAGATAGACTAGATCTCATCTAGAGATCTAGATGAGTAGATCTCTGACCTAGTAAGCAAATCCACGAACAGAAATAGTAGAAATTGATAAGAAATAGTAGATAGACTAGCTAGAATCAAACTTTCTTGTATTCTAATTGATTTTATTGTATAAGATATTATTGTCTATTAAATAGACAATAATATCGGCCACTGCGCGTCTTTTCTAAAATGACGTCTTGCATATGACTCTTGCTTACTAGATTCATAGCTGAAAAAATTTTATTTTTTTTTCTAATGACTTTAAAAGTCATTTATTAAACGGAGTCATATGCAAGACGTCATTTTAGAAAAGACGCGCAGTGGCCGATATTATTGTCTATTTCTACCGATATTATATTCTTGCATATGACTCATAGAAATAGTAGATAGATTAGCTAGAATCAAACTTTCACTGCTGAATCTATTAAAAGTTTTATTGATTCTAGCTAGTCTATCTACTATTGATTCTAGCTGGTCTAGAATCAATAGTAAGTTTTTAAAATCAATTAAAAAAATAGCGACGAAGACCACACTGCCTTTCCATAACAAACAAATACAACGTAGAAACAATAGGGAAAGTTTTTTCAAGACAATGGAAATTATTTATGTAGATATTTCGGCCCTATGTCCAAGGGCCGTCTTCAGCACAATACAATACTATATATATATATATAAAAGAACTTACATCAAATTGTGAGAATTAAAACTAAATATAAAAACACTTATTAAAACAATTTTTTTTTAAATATAGCCCTAGCATCCTTACTTCAGCGAAGTTCAACCAGGACTGGCGAAAAGAATGAAATGAAGAAATATAAACTCATTCAAACTAAAGAGAATAAAATGATTAGATGCAATTTCTTGAAGCTAATCTTGCTTGTTTAGCAGCCTGTCTCAAAGGCCTTTTCGTAGTTGGTTCAGTACTATTATAAATTGGTTTAGTAAAATATTTTGTTAGATCATTTTTAATTAAATTTGAGTATAAAGAATTTAGTGAGTATTCCCCCAAGTCCCTGTTCAAAGAAATATTTTTATTTATTTTGAGATTAATTTCAATTGATTCTCGAACCACCTGTTTTATTCCCAAATCATTACTAATGAGTGAAGAGTTTTCAAAAAGTATCATGTGGGACGGATTATTAAATATATGCCAACCTAGAGCAGAATCAAAAGAATTGTTGGAACCATTTGTAATTAAGGCCTTGTCTATGTCATTTTTATGCTGTTGTAACCTTTTGTCTAGATTCTGATGGGTCCTGCCGACATAGTATTTTCCGCAATCACAGGGTATTTGATAGACCCCTCTTTGGCGAGTAACTGGGGTCTTATCTTTACCCGAATTTAAGAAATTGATGATTTTAAAATTATTAGTAAAAACTACGTACAGATTATTTTTTGTGCAAATATTTTTTAATTTTGTTGTAATCTTTGGGATATACGGAAAATAGACAATATTTGAGGGCTTATCAATAGCCTCACATTGTGAAGTATCTTCTTCGATTTTACAAGAATGTCTTTTTATTCTACGGCTAATTATTTTATTTACAAAAGGAATGGGGTATCCATTACCAAAAAGAATATCTCTGATAAAATTTATTTCTGCATTTATATATGAATGGGAGCAAATATTTAGGGCACGATCAATGAGGGAAATTACAACTGCTCTTTTAACTTGTGGGGGGTGATTTGAATTAAAGTGAAGATATCTATTGTTTTGTGTTGGCTTTCGATATATAGTAAAATCCAGTTCATCAGCACTACGAATAATTAATACATCTAAAAACGGTAGTTTATTTTCAATTTCAACTTCAAGGGTGAACTGCAAATTTCGGTCATAAGTGTTAAGATGATCTAATAAGCCACGAAGTTCAGCTTCCCCATAATTCCAAAGTGAAATTACGTCATCCATATAACGACCCCAATAGACATGTTTTAGAAAATAAGAATTCAATGCCCAATTCTCAAGATTCTCGACGTAAATATTTGCTAGTAGCCCGGATAAAGGTGCCCCCATGGGTAATCCATTTTTTGCTGATAAAAAGAATCGCGAAATTGAAAATACATAGAAAACTTATTACAAATTTTAACAAGAGTCATTAAAACTTCACAATCAATTCCTGTCGCTGAAGTCTCGATCAAGTGGTAATTTTCTTCTATTTTGTTTTTTAATTCAGAGGAATTATTTCAGAGGAATTATTAAAAAACAAAATAGAAGAAAATTACCACTTGATCGAGACTTCAGCGACAGGAATTGATTGTGAAGTTTTAATGACTCTTGTTAAAATTTGTAATAAGTTTTCTATGTATTTTCAATTTCGCGATTCTTTTTATCAGCAAAAAAATGGATTACCCATGGGGGCACCTTTATCCGGGCTACTAGCAAATATTTACGTCGAGAATCTTGATAATTGGGCATTGAATTCTTATTTTCTAAAACTTGTCTATTGGGGTCGTTATATGGATGACGTAATTTCACTTTGGAATTATGGGGAAGCTGAACTTCGGGGCTTCTTAGATCATCTTAACACTTATGACCGAAATTTGCAGTTCACCCTTTAAGTTGAAATTGAAAATAAACTACCGTTTTTAGATGTATTAATTATTCGTAGTGCTGATGAACTGGATTTTACTATATATCGAAAGCCAACACAAAACAATAGATATCTTCACTTTAATTCAAATCACCCCCCACAAGTTAAAAGAGCAGTTGTAATTTCCCTCATTGATCGTCCATTGTCTTGAAAAAACTTTCCCTATTGTTTCTACGTTGTATTTGTTTGTTAAAATCAATTAGAATACAAGAAAGTTTAATAAAACTCATAGAAATAAAATTTTATAAAACTTTGATTCTGGACATTTTCCTCTAGGCCTCTAGGTGGCCGATATTCAAATAGATTTAATAGATTCAGCAGTGAAAGTTTGATTCTAGATTCAAATAGATTTCTAAAATGACGTCTTGTATATGACTCATAGAAATAGTAGATAGACTAGCTAGAATCAAACTTTCACTGCTGAATCTATTAAAAGTTTTAATAGATTCTAAAATGACGTCTTGCATATGACTCATAGAAAACTTATTATCTCTATCTATTCTATTCTATCTATCTACTCTTAGTATTCTTAGAAACTTATCAAACTTTCACTGCTGAATCTATTAAAAGTTTTGAATCTTTAAGAATTAAAAGTTTTGAATCTATTAAAACTTTTAATAGATTCAGCAGTGAAAGTTTGATTCTAGCTAGTCTATCTACTATTTCTATGAGTCATATGCAAGACAATAATATCGTAGAAATAGACAATAATATCGGCCACTGCGCGTCTTTTCTAAAATGACGTCTTGCATATGACTCTTGCTTACTAGATTCATAGCTAAAAAAAATTTTTTTTTTTCTAATGACTTTAAAAGTCATTTATTAAACGGAGTCATATGCAAGACGTCATTTTAGAAAAGACGCGCAGTGGCCGATATTATTGTCTATTTCTACCGATATTATATTCTTGCATATGACTCATAGAAATAGTAGATAGACTAGCTAGAATCAAACTTTCACTGCTGAATCTATTAAAAGTTTTATTGATTCTAGCTAGTCTATCTACTATTGATTCTAGCTGGTCTAGAATCAATAGTAAGTTTTTAAAATCAATTAGAATACAAGACAGTTTAATAAAACTCATAGAAATAAAATTTTATAAAACTTTGATTCTGGACATTTTCCTCTAGGCCTCTAGGTGGCCGATATTCAAATAGATTTAATAGATTCAGCAGTGAAAGTTTGATTCTAGATTCAAATAGATTTCTAAAATGACGTCTTGCATAAGACTCATAGAAATAGTAGATAGACTAGCTAGAATCAAACTTTCACTGCTGAATCTATTAAAAGTTTTAATAGATTCTAAAATGACGTCTTGCATATGACTCATAGAAAACTTATTATCTCTATCTATTCTATTATATCTATCTACTCTAAGTATTCTTAGAAACTTATCAAACTTTCACTGCTGAATCTATTAAAAGTTTTGAATCTTTAAGAATTAAAAGTTTTGAATCTATTAAAACTTTTAATAGATTCAGCAGTGAAAGTTTGATTCTAGCTAGTCTATCTACTATTTCTATGAGTCATATGCAAGACGTCATTTTAGAAAAGACGCGCAGTGGCCGATATTATTGTCTATTTCTACCGATATTATATTCTTGCATATGACTCATAGAAATAGTACTACATTATTTTACTACAAAGACTCATAGAAATAGTAGATAGACTAGCTAGAATCAAACTTTCACTGTTTCTAGTGAAGGCTTGCGGCCTTGTGCAAAATATTTTCCTCTAGGCCTCTAGGTGGCCGATATTTAAATAGATTTAATAGATTCAGCAGTGAAAGTTTGATTCTAGCTAGTCTATCTACTATTTCTATGAGTCATATGCAAGTCCTTGTGCAAAATATTTTGATTCTAGCTAGTCTATCTACTATTTCTATGAGTTTTATTTGTCTATTCTAGCTAGTTTATCTACTATTTATGTTATGAATGAAATGAAAGGTCTTGCATACAAGAGTAGATAGATTTATTAAACGGAGTAGAAATAAAAATAGACAATAATATCGGCCACTGCGCGTCTTTTCTAAAATGACGTCTTGCATATGACTCATAGAAATAGTAGATAGACTAGCTAGAATAGACAAATAAAACTCATAGAAATAGTAGATAGACTAGCTAGAATCAAACTATCTACTATTCCGATATACAAGATATTATTGTCTATTAAATAGACAATAATATCGGCCACTGCGCGTCTTTTCTAAAATGACGTCTTGCATATGACTCATAGAAATAGTAGATAGACTAGCTAGAATCAAACTTTCTTGTATTCTAATTGATTTTAAAAACTTACTATTGATTCTAGACCAGCTAGAATCAATAGTAGATAGACTAGCTAGAATCAATAAAACTTTTAATAGATTCAGCAGTGAAAGTTTGATTCTATTTCTATGAGTCATACGCATATTCTCATATGCAAGTCCTTGTGCAAAATATTTTGATTCTAGCTAGTCTATCTACTATTTCTATGAGTCATATGCAAGACGTCATTTTAGAAAAGACTTTTTCACTATTCAATAAATAGATTCAAATCTATTTGAATCTAGAATCAAACTTTCTGTTTGATTCTAATAGAATCAATAGAATAGCACTAGTTCGTATGTGACGTCTTGCATATGGTTCTAGAATTCTAATCTATTGATTCTAGACCAGCTAGAATCAATAGTAGATAGACTAGCTAGAATCAATAAAACTTTTAATAGATTCAGCAGTGAAAGTTTGATTCTATTTCTATGAGTCATACGCATATTCTCATATGCAAGTCCATAACTCTGACCTAGTAAGCAAATCCACGAACACCGCCCCGTTTAATAAAACTTCAATAAAACTTTTAATAGATTAAGCAGTGAAAGTTTGATTCTAGCTAGTCTATCTACTATTTCTATGAGTCATATGCAAGACAATAATATCGTAGAAATAGACAATAATATCGGCCACTGCGCGTCTTTTCTAAAATGACGTCTTGCATATGACTCATAGAAATAGTAGATAGACTAGATCTCATCTAGAGATCTAGATGAGTAGATCTCTGACCTAGTAAGCAAATCCACGAACAGAAATAGTAGAAATTGATAAGAAATAGTAGATAGACTAGCTAGAATCAAACTTTCTTGTATTCTAATTGATTTTATTGTATAAGATATTATTGTCTATTAAATAGACAATAATATCGGCCACTGCGCGTCTTTTCTAAAATGACGTCTTGCATATGACTCTTGCTTACTAGATTCATAGCTGAAAAAATTTTATTTTTTTTTCTAATGACTTTAAAAGTCATTTATTAAACGGAGTCATATGCAAGACGTCATTTTAGAAAAGACGTGCAGTGGCCGATATTATTGTCTATTTCTACCGATATTATATTCTTGCATATGACTCATAGAAATAGTAGATAGACTAGCTAGAATCAAACTTTCACTGCTGAATCTATTAAAAGTTTTATTGATTCTAGCTGGTCTATCTACTATTGATTCTAGCTGGTCTAGAATCAATGGTAAGTTTTTAAAATCAATTAGAATACAAGAAAGTTTAATAAAACTCATAGAAATAAAATTTTATAAAACTTTGATTCTGGACATTTTCCTCTAGGCCTCTAGGTGGCCGATATTCAAATAGATTTAATAGATTCAGCAGTGAAAGTTTGATTCTAGATTCAAATAGATTTCTAAAATGACGTCTTGCATATGACTCATAGAAATAGTAGATAGACTAGCTAGAATCAAACTTTCACTGCTGAATCTATTAAAAGTTTTAATAGATTCTAAAATGACGTCTTGCATATGACTCATAGAAAACTTATTATCTCTATCTATTCTATTCTATCTATCTACTCTAAGTATTCTTAGAAACTTATCAAACTTTCACTGCTGAATCTATTAAAAGTTTTGAATCTTTAGGAATTAAAAGTTTTGAATCTATTAAAACTTTTAATAGATTCAGCAGTGAAAGTTTGATTCTAGCTAGTCTATCTACTATTTCTATGAGTCTTATGCAAGACGTCATTTTAGAAAAGACGCGCAGTGGCCGATATTATTGTCTATTTCTACCGATATTATATTCTTGCATATGACTCATAGAAATAGTACTACAATATTTTACTACAAAGACTCATAGAAATAGTAGATAGACTAGCTAGAATCAAACTTTCACTGTTTCTAGTGAAGGCTTGCGGCCTTGTGCAAAATATTTTCCTCTAGGCCTCTAGGTGGCCGATATTCAAATAGATTTAATAGATTCAGCAGTGAAAGTTTGATTCTAGCTAGTCTATCTACTATTTCTATGAGTCATATGCAAGTCCTTGTGCAAAATATTTTGATTCTAGCTAGTCTATCTACTATTTCTATGAGTTTTATTTGTCTATTCTAGCTAGTCTATCTACTATTTATGTTATGAATGAAATGAAAGGTCTTGCATACAAGAGTAGATAGATTTATTAAACGGAGTAGAAATAGAAATAGACAATAATATCGGCCACTGCGCGTCTTTTCTAAAATGACGTCTTGCATATGACTCATAGAAATAGTAGATAGACTAGCTAGAATAGACAAATAAAACTCATAGAAATAGTAGATAGACTAGCTAGAATCAAACTATCTACTATTCCGATATACAAGATATTATTGTCTATTAAATAGACAATAATATCGGCCACTGCGCGTCTTTTCTAAAATGACGTCTTGCATATGACTCATAGAAATAGTAGATAGACTAGCTAGAATCAAACTTTCTTGTATTCTAATTGATTTTAAAAACTTACTATTGATTCTAGACCAGCTAGAATCAATAGTAGATAGACTAGCTAGAATCAATAAAACTTTTAATAGATTCAGCAGTGAAAGTTTGATTCTATTTCTATGAGTCATACGCATATTCTCATATGCAAGTCCTTGTGCAAAATATTTTGATTCTAGCTAGTCTATCTACTATTTCTATGAGTCATATGCAAGACGTCATTTTAGAAAAGACTTTTTCACTATTCAATAAATAGATTCAAATCTATTTGAATCTAGAATCAAACTTTCTGTTTGATTCTAATAGAATCAATAGAATAGCACTAGTTCGTATGTGACGTCTTGCATATGGTTCTAGAATTCTAATCTATTGATTCTAGACCAGCTAGAATCAATAGTAGATAGACTAGCTAGAATCAATAAAACTTTTAATAGATTCAGCAGTGAAAGTTTGATTCTAGCTAGTCTATCTACTATTTCTATGAGTCATATGCAAGACAATAATATCGTAGAAATAGACAATAATATCGGCCACTGCGCGTCTTTTCTAAAATGACGTCTTGCATATGACTCATAGAAATAGTAGATAGACTAGATCTCATCTAGAGATCTAGATGAGTAGATCTCTGACCTAGTAAGCAAATCCACGAACAGAAATAGTAGAAATTGATAAGAAATAGTAGATAGACTAGCTAGAATCAAACTTTCTTGTATTCTAATTGATTTTATTGTATAAGATATTATTGTCTATTAAATAGACAATAATATCGGCCACTGCGCGTCTTTTCTAAAATGACGTCTTGCATATGACTCTTGCTTACTAGATTCATAGCTGAAAAAATTTTATTTTTTTTTCTAATGACTTTAAAAGTCATTTATTAAACGGAGTCATATGCAAGACGTCATTTTAGAAAAGACGCGCAGTGGCCGATATTATTGTCTATTTCTACCGATATTATATTCTTGCATATGACTCATAGAAATAGTAGATAGACTAGCTAGAATCAAACTTTCACTGCTGAATCTATTAAAAGTTTTATTGATTCTAGCTAGTCTATCTACTATTGATTCTAGCTGGTCTAGAATCAATAGTAAGTTTTTAAAATCAATTAGAATACAAGAAAGTTTAATAAAACTCATAGAAATAAAATTTTATAAAACTTTGATTCTGGACATTTTCCTCTAGGCCTCTAGGTGGCCGATATTCAAATAGATTTAATAGATTCAGCAGTGAAAGTTTGATTCTAGATTCAAATAGATTTCTAAAATGACGTCTTGCATATGACTCATAGAAATAGTAGATAGACTAGCTAGAATCAAACTTTCACTGCTGAATCTATTAAAAGTTTTAATAGATTCTAAAATGACGTCTTGCATATGACTCATAGAAAACTTATTATCTCTATCTATTCTATTCTATCTATCTACTCTAAGTATTCTTAGAAACTTATCAAACTTTCACTGCTGAATCTATTAAAAGTTTTGAATCTTTAAGAATTAAAAGTTTTGAATCTATTAAAACTTTTAATAGATTCAGCAGTGAAAGTTTGATTCTAGCTAGTCTATCTACTATTTCTATGAGTCATAAGCAAGACGTCATTTTAGAAAAGACGCGCAGTGGCCGATATTATTGTCTATTTCTACCGATATTATATTCTTGCATATGACTCATAGAAATAGTACTACAATATTTTACTACAAAGACTCATAGAAATAGTAGATAGACTTGCTAGAATCAAACTTTCACTGTTTCTAGTGAAGGCTTGCGGCCTTGTGCAAAATATTTTCCTCTAGGCCTCTAGGTGGCCGATATTCAAATAGATTTAATAGATTCAGCAGTGAAAGTTTGATTCTAGCTAGTCTATCTACTATTTCTATGAGTCATATGCAAGACGTCATTTTAGAAAAGACTTTTTCACTATTCAATAAATAGATTCAAATCTATTTGAATCTAGAATCAAACTTTCTGTTTGATTCTAATAGAATCAATAGAATAGCACTAGTTCGTATGTGACGTCTTCCATATGGTTCTAGAATTCTAATCTATTGATTCTAGACCAGCTAGAATCAATAGTAGATAGACTAGCTAGAATCAATAAAACTTTTAATAGATTCAGCAGTGAAAGTTTGATTCTATTTCTATGAGTCATACGCATATTCTCATATGCAAGTCCATAACTCTGACCTAGTAAGCAAATCCACGAACACCGCCCCGTTTAATAAAACTTCAATAAAACTTTTAATAGATTCAGCAGTGAAAGTTTGATTCTAGCTAGTCTATCTACTATTTCTATGAGTCATATGCAAGACAATAATATCGTAGAAATAGACAATAATATCGGCCACTGCGCGTCTTTTCTAAAATGACGTCTTGCATATGATTCATAGAAATAGTAGATAGACTAGATCTCATCTAGAGATCTAGATGAGTAGATCTCTGACCTAGTAAGAAAATCCACGAACAGAAATAGTAGAAATTGATAAGAAATAGTAGATAGACTAGCTAGAATCAAACTTTCTTGTATTCTAATTGATTTTATTGTATAAGATATTATTGTCTATTAAATAGACAATAATATCGGCCACTGCGCGTCTTTTCTAAAATGACGTCTTGCATATGACTCTTGCTTACTAGATTCATAGCTGAAAAAATTTTATTTTTTTTTCTAATGACTTTAAAAGTCATTTATTAAACGGAGTCATATGCAAGACGTCATTTTAGAAAAGACGCGCAGTAGCCGATATTATTGTCTATTTCTACCGATATTATATTCTTGCATATGACTCATAGAAATAGTAGATAGACTAGCTAGAATCAAACTTTCACTGCTGAATCTATTAAAAGTTTTATTGATTCTAGCTAGTCTATCTACTATTGATTCTAGCTGGTCTAGAATCAATAGTAAGTTCTTAAAATCAATTAGAATACAAGAAAGTTTAATAAAACTCATAGAAATAAAATTTTATAAAACTTTTATTCTGGACATTTTCCTCTAGGCCTCTAGGTGGCCGATATTCAAATAGATTTAATAGATTCAGCAGTGAAAGTTTGATTCTAGATTCAAATAGATTTCTAAAATGACGTCTTGCATATGACTCATAGAAATAGTAGATAGACTAGCTAGAATCAAACTTTCACTGCTGAATCTATTAAAAGTTTTAATAGATTCTAAAATGACGTCTTGCATATGACTCATAGAAAACTTATTATCTCTATCTATTCTATTATATCTATCTACTCTAAGTATTCTTAGAAACTTATCAAACTTTCACTGCTGAATCTATTAAAAGTTTTGAATCTTTAAGAATTAAAAGTTTTGAATCTATTAAAACTTTTAATAGATTCAGCAGTGAAAGTTTGATTCTAGCTAGTCTATCTACTATTTCTAAGAGTCATATGCAAGACGTCATTTTAGAAAAGACGCGCAGTGGCCGATATTATTGTCTATTTCTACTGATATTATATTCTTGCATATGACTCATAGAAATAGTACTACAATATTTTACTACAAAGACTCATAGAAATAGTAGATAGACTAGCTAGAATCAAACTTTCACTGTTTCTAGTGAAGGCTTGCGGCCTTGTGCAAAATATTTTCCTCTAGGCCTCTAGGTGGCCGATATTCAAATAGATTTAATAGATTCAGCAGTGAAAGTTTGATTCTAGCTAGTCTATCTACTATTTCTATGAGTCATATGCAAGTCCTTGTGCAAAATATTTTGATTCTAGCTAGTCTATCTACTATTTCTATGAGTTTTATTTGTCTATTCTAGCTAGTCTATCTACTATTTATGTTATGAATGAAATGAAAGGTCTTGCATACAAGAGTAGATAGATTTATTAAACGGAGTCGAAATAGAAATAGACAATAATATCGGCCACTGCGCGTCTTTTCTAAAATGAAGTCTTGCATATGACTCATAGAAATAGTAGATAGACTAGCTAGAATAGACAAATAAAACTCATAGAAATAGTAGATAGACTAGCTAGAATCAAACTATCTACTATTCCGATATACAAGATATTATTGTCTATTAAATAGACAATAATATCGGCCACTGCGCGTCTTTTCTAAAATGACGTCTTGCATATGACTCATAGAAATAGTAGATAGACTAGCTAAAATCAAACTTTCTTGTATTCTAATTGATTTTAAAAACTTACTATTGATTCTAGACCAGCTAAAATCAATAGTAGATAGACTAGCTAGAATCAATAAAACTTTTAATAGATTCAGCAGTGAAAGTTTGATTCTATTTCTATGAGTCATACGCATATTCTCATATGCAAGTCCTTGTGCAAAATATTTTGATTCTAGCTAGTCTATCTACTATTTCTATGAGTCATATGCAAGACGTCATTTTAGAAAAGACTTTTTCACTATTCAATAAATAGATTCAAATCTATTTGAATCTAGAATCAAACTTTCTGTTTGATTCTAATAGAATCAATAGAATAGCACTAGTTCGTATGTGACGTCTTGCATATGGTTCTAGAATTCTAATCTATTGATTCTAGACCAGCTAGAATCAATAGTAGATAGACTAGCTAGAATCAATAAAACTTTTAATAGATTCAGCAGTGAAAGTTTGATTCTATTTCTATGAGTCATACGCATATTCTCATATGCAAGTCCATAACTCTGACCTAGTAAGCAAATCCACGAACACCGCCCCGTTTAATAAAACTTCAATAAAACTTTTAATAGATTCAGCAGTGAAAGTTTGATTCTAGCTAGTCTATCTACTATTTCTATGAGTCATATGCAAGACAATAATATCGTAGAAATAGACAATAATATTGGCCACTGCGCGTCTTTTCTAAAATGACGTCTTGCATATGACTCATAGAAATAGTAGATAGACTAGATCTCATCTAGAGATCTAGATGAGTAGATCTCTGACCTAGTAAGCAAATCCACGAACAGAAATAGTAGAAATTGATAAGAAATAGTAGATAGACTAGCTAGAATCAAACTTTCTTGTATTCTAATTGATTTTATGGCATAAGATATTATTGTCTATTAAATAGACAATAATATCGGCCACTGCGCGTCTTTTCTAAAATGACGTCTTGCATATGACTCTTGCTTACTAGATTCATAGCTGAAAAAAAAATTTTTTTTTCTAATGACTTTAAAAGTCATTTATTAAACGGAGTCATATGCAAGACGTCATTTTAGAAAAGACGCGCAGTGGCCGATATTATTGTCTATTTCTACCGATATTATATTCTTGCATATGACTCATAGAAATAGTAGATAGACTAGCTAGAATCAAACTTTCACTGCTGAATCTATTAAAAGTTTTATTGATTCTAGCTAGTCTATCTACTATTGATTCTAGCTGGTCTAGAATCAATAGTAAGTTTTTAAAATCAATTAGAATACCAGAAAGTTTAATAAAACTCATAGAAATAAAATTTTATAAAACTTTGAATTTTGGACATTTTCCTCTAGGCCTCTAGGTGGCCGATATTCAAATAGATTTAATAGATTCAGCAGTGAAAGTTTGATTCTAGATTCAAATATATTTCTAAAATGACGTCTTGCATATGACTCATAGAAATAGTAGATAGACTAGCTAGAATCAAACTTTCACTGCTGAATCTATTAAAAGTTTTAATAGATTCTAAAATGACGTCTTGCATATGACTCATAGAAAACTTATTATCTCTATCTATTCTATTCTATCTATCTACTCTAAGTATTCTTAGAAACTTATCAAACTTTCACTCCTGAATCTATTAAAAGTTTTGAATCTTTAAGAATTAAAAGTTTTGAATCTATTAAAACTTTTAATAGATTCAGCAGTGAAAGTTTGATTCTAGCTAGTCTATCTACTATTTCTATGAGTCATATGCAAGACGTCATTTTAGAAAAGACGCGCAGTGGCCGATATTATTGTCTATTTCTACCGATATTATATTCTTGCATATGACTCATAGAAATAGTACTACAATATTTTACTACAAAGACTCATAGAAATAGTAGATAGACTAGCTAGAATCAAACTTTCACTGTTTCTAGTGAAGGCTTGCGGCCTTGTGCAAAATATTTTCCTCTAGGCCTCTAGGTGGCCGATATTCAAATAGATTTAATAGATTCAGCAGTGAAAGTTTGATTCTAGCTAGTCTATCTACTATTTCTATGAGTCATATGCAAGTCCTTGTGCAAAATATTTTGATTCTAGCTAGTCTATCTACTATTTCTATGAGTTTTATTTGTCTATTCTAGCTAGTCTATCTACTATTTATGTTATGAATGAAATGAAAGGTCTTGCATACAAGAGTAGATAGATTTATTAAACGGAGTAGAAATAGAAATAGACAATAATATCGGCCACTGCGCGTCTTTTCTAAAATGACGTCTTGCATATGACTCATAGTAATAGTAGATAGACTAGCTAGAATAGACAAATTAAACTCATAGAAATAGTAGATAGACTAGCTAGAATCAAACTATCTACTATTCCGATATACAAGATATTATTGTGTATTAAATAGACAATAATATCGGCCACTGCGCGTCTTTTCTAAAATGACGTCTTGCATATGACTCATAGAAATAGTAGATAGACTAGCTAGAATCAAACTTTCTTGTATTCTAATTGATTTTAAAAACTTACAATTGATTCTAGACCAGCTAGAATCAATAGTAGATAGACTAGCTAGAATCAATAAAACTTTTAATAGATTCAGCAGTGAAAGTTTGATTCTATTTCTATGAGTCATACGCATATTCTCATATGCAAGTCCTTGTGCAAAATATTTTGATTCTAGCTAGTCTATCTACTATTTCTATGAGTCATATGCAAGACGTCATTTTAAAAAAGACTTTTTCACTATTCAATAAATAGATTCAAATCTATTTGAATCTAGAATCAAACTTTCTGTTTGATTCTAATAGAATCAATAGAATAGCACTAGTTCGTATGTGACGTCTTGCATATGGTTCTAGAATTCTAATCTATTGATTCTAGACCAGCTAGAATCAATAGTAGATAGACTAGCTAGAATCAATAAAACTTTTAATAGATTCAGCAGTGAAAGTTTGATTCTATTTCTATGAGTCATACGCATATTCTCATATGCAAGTCCATAACTCTGACCTAGTAAGCAAATCCACGAACACC
This sequence comes from Artemia franciscana, assembly GCF_032884065.1. Taxonomy (NCBI): domain Eukaryota; kingdom Metazoa; phylum Arthropoda; class Branchiopoda; order Anostraca; family Artemiidae; genus Artemia; species Artemia franciscana. The sequence continues at coordinate 16,774 of NW_027063818.1, forward strand.
GCCCCGTTTAATAAAACTTCAATAAAACTTTTAATAGATTCAGCAGTGAAAGTTTGATTCTAGCTAGTCTATCTACTATTTCAATGAGTCATATGCAAGACAATAATATCGTAGAAATAGACAATAATATCGGCCACTGCGCGTCTTTTCTAAAATGACGTCTTGCATATGACTCATAGAAATAGTAGATAGACTAGATCTCATCTAGAGATCTAGATGAGTAGATCTCTGACCTAGTAAGCAAATCCACGAACAGAAATAGTAGAAATTGATAAGAAATAGTAGATAGACTAGCTAGAATCAAACTTTCTTGTATTCTAATTGATTTTATTGTATAAGATATTATTGTCTATTAAATAGACAATAATATCGGCCACTGCGCGTCTTTTCTAAAATGACGTCTTGCATATGACTCTTGCTTACTAGATTCATAGCTGAAATTTTTTTTTTTTTTTTTTAATGACTTTAAAAGTCATTTATTAAACGGAGTCATATGCAAGACGTCATTTTAGAAAAGACGCGCAGTGGCCGATATTATTGTCTATTTCTACCGATATTATATTCTTGCATATGACTCATAGAAATAGTAGATAGACTAGCTAGAATCAAACTTTCACTGCTGAATCTATTAAAAGTTTTATTGATTCTAGCTAGTCTATCTACTATTGATTCTAGCTGGTCTAGAATCAATAGTAAGTTTTTAAAATCAATTAGAATACAAGAAAGTTTAATAAAACTCATAGAAATAAAATTTTATAAAACTTTGATTCTGGACATTTTCCTCTAGGCCTCTAGGTGGCCGATATTCAAATAGATTTAATAGATTCAGCAGTGAAAGTTTGATTCTAGATTCAAATAGATTTCTAAAATGACGTCTTGCATATGAATCATAGAAATAGTAGATAGACTAGCTAGAATCAAACTTTCACTGCTGAATCTATTAAAAGTTTTAATAGATTCTAAAATGACGTCTTGCATATGACTCATAGAAAACTTATTATCTCTATCTATTCTATTCTATCTATCTACTCTAAGTATTCTTAGAAACTTATCAAACTTTCACTGCTGAATCTATTAAAAGTTTTGAATCTTTAAGAATTAAAAGTTTTGAATCTATTAAAACTTTTAATAGATTCAGCAGTGAAAGTTTGATTCTAGCTAGTCTATCTACTATTTCTAAGAGTCATATGCAAGACGTCATTTTAGAAAAGACGCGCAGTGGCCGATATTATTGTCTATTTCTACCGATATTATATTCTTGCATATGACTCATAGAAATAGTACTACAATATTTTACTACAAAGACTCATAGAAATAGTAGATAGACTAGCTAGAATAAAACTTTCACTGTTTCTAGTGAAGGCTTGCGGCCTTGTGCAAAATATTTTCCTCTAGGCCTCTAGGTGGCCGATATTCAAATAGATTTAATAGATTCAGCAGTGAAAGTTTGATTCTAGCTAGTCTATCTACTATTTCTATGAGTCATATGCAAGTCCTTGTGCAAAATATTTTGATTCTAGCTAGTCTATCTACTATTTCTATGAGTTTTATTTGTCTATTCTAGCTAGTCTATCTACTATTTATGTTATGAATGAAATGAAAGGTCTTGCATACAAGAGTAGATAGATTTATTAAACGGAGTAGAAATAGAAATAGACAATAATATCGGCCACTGCGCGTCTTTTCTAAAATGACGTCTTGCATATGACTCATAGAAATAGTAGATAGACTAGCTAGAATAGACAAATAAAACTCATAGAAATAGAAAATAGACTAGCTAGAATCAAACTATCTACTATTCCGATATACAAGATATTATTGTCTATTAAATAGACAATAATATCGGCCACTGCGCGTCTTTTCTAAAATGACGTCTTGCATATGACTCATAGAAATAGTAGATAGACTAGCTAGAATCAAACTTTCTTGTATTTTAATTGATTTTAAAAACTTACTATTGATTCTAGACCAGCTAGAATCAATAGTAGATAGACTAGCTAGAATCAATAAAACTTTTAATAGATTCAGCAGTGAAAGTTTGATTCTTTTTTTATGAGTCATACGCATATTCTCATATGCAAGTCCTTGTGCAAAATATTTTGATTCTAGCTAGTCTATCTACTATTTCTATGTGTCATATGCAAGACGTCATTTTAGAAAAGACTTTTTCACTATTCAATAAATAGATTCAAATCTATTTGAATCTAGAATCAATCTTTCTGTTTGATTCTAATAGAATCAATAGAATAGCACTAGTTCGTATGTGACGTCTTGCATATGGTTCTAGAATTCTAATCTATTGATTCTAGACCAGCTAGAATCAATAGTAGATAGACTAGCTAGAATCAATAAAACTTTTAATAGATTCAGCAGTGAAAGTTTGATTCTATTTCTATGAGTCATACGCATATTCTCATATGCAAGTCCATAACTCTGACCTAGTAAGCAAATCCTAGAACACCGCCCCGTTTAATAAAACTTCAATAAAACTTTTAATAGATTCAGCAGTGAAAGTTTGATTCTAGCTAGTCTATCTACTATTTCTATGAGTCATATGCAAGACAATAGTATCGTAGAAATAGACAATAATATCGGCCACTGCGCGTCTTTTCTAAAATGACGTCTTGCATATGACTCATAGAAATAGTAGATAGACTAGATATCATCTAGAGATCTAGATGAGTAGATCTCTGACCTAGTAAGCAAATCCACGAACAGAAATAGTAGAAATTGATAAGAAATAGTAGATAGACTAGCTAGAATCAAACTTTCTTGTATTCTAATTGATTTTATTGTATAAGATATTATTGTCTATTAAATAGACAATAATATCGGCCACTGCGCGTCTTTTCTAAAATGACGTCTTGCATATGACTCTTGCTTACTAGATTCATAGCTGAATAAATTTTATTTTTTTTTCTAATGACTTTAAAAGTCATTTATTAAACGGAGTCATATGCAAGACGTCATTTTAGAAAAGACGTGCAGTGGCCGATATTATTGTCTATTTCTACCGATATTATATTCTTGCATATGACTCATAGAAATAGTAGATAGACTAGCTAGAATCAAACTTTCACTGCTGAATCTATTAAAAGTTTTATTGATTCTAGCTAGTCTATCTACTATTGATTCTAGCTGGTCTAGAATCAATAGTAAGTTTTTAAAATCAATTAGAATACAAGAAAGTTTAATAAAACTCATAGAAATAAAATTTTATAAAACTTTGATTCTGGACATTTTCCTCTAGGCCTCTAGGTGGCCGATATTCAAATAGATTTAATAGATTCAGCAGTGAAAGTTTGATTCTAGATTCAAATAGATTTCTAAAATGACGTCTTGCATATGACTCATAGAAATAGTAGATAGACTAGCTAGAATCAAACTTTCACTGCTGAATCTATTAAAAGTTTTAATAGATTCTAAAATGACGTCTTGCATATGACTCATAGAAAACTTATTATCTCTATCTATTCTATTCTATCTATCTACTCTAAGTATTCTTAGAAACTTATCAAACTTTCACTGCTGAATCTATTAAAAGTTTTGAATCTTTAAGAATTAAAAGTTTTGAATCTATTAAAACTTTTAATAGATTCAGCAGTGAAAGTTTGATTCTAGCTAGTCTATCTACTATTTCTATGAGTCATATGCAAGACGTCATTTTAGAAAAGACGCGCAGTGGCCGATATTATTGTCTATTTCTACCGATATTATATTCTTGCATATGACTCATAGAAATAGTACTACGATATTTTACTACAAAGACTCATAGAAATAGTAGATAGACTAGCTAGAATCAAACTTTCACTGTTTCTAGTGAAGGCTTGCGGCCTTGTGCAAAATATTTTCCTCTAGGCCTCTAGGTGGCCGATATTCAAATAGATTTAATAGATTCAGCAGTGAAAGTTTGATTCTAGCTAGTCTATCTACTATTTCTATGAGTCATATGCAAGTCCTTGTGCAAAATATTTTGATTCTAGCTAGTCTATCTACTATTTCTATGAGTTTTATTTGTCTATTCTAGCTAGTCTATCTACTATTTATGTTATGAATGAAATGAAAGGTCTTGCATACAAGAGTAGATAGATTTATTAAACGGAGTAGAAATAGAAATAGACAATAATATCGGCCACTGCGCGTCTTTTCTAAAATGACGTCTTGCATATGACTCATAGAAATAGTAGATAGACTAGCTAGAATAGACAAATAAAACTCATAGAAATAGAAGATAGACTAGCTAGAATCAAACTATCTACTATTCCGATATACAAGATATTATTGTCTATTAAATAGACAATAATATCGGCCACTGCGCGTCTTTTCTAAAATGACGTCTTGCATATGACTCATAGAAATAGTAGATAGACTAGCTAGAATCAAACTTTCTTGTATTCTAATTGATTTTAAAAACTTACTATTGATTCTAGACCAGCTAGAATCAATAGTAGATAGACTAGCTAGAATCAATAAAACTTTTAATAGATTCAGCAGTGAAAGTTTGATTCTATTTCTATGAGTCATACGCATATTCTCATATGCAAGTCCTTGTGCAAAATATTTTGATTCTAGCTAGTCTACCTACTATTTCTATGAGTCATATGCAAGACCTCATTTTAGAAAAGAATTTTTCACTATTCAATAAATAGATTCAAATCTATTTGAATCTAGAATCAAACTTTCTGTTTGATTCTAATAGAATCAATAGAATAGCACTAGTTCGTATGTGACGTCTTGCATATGGTTCTAGAATTCTAATCTATTGATTCTAGACCAGCTAGAATCAATAGTAGATAGACTAGCTAGAATCAATAAAACTTTTAATAGATTCAGCAGTGAAAGTTTGATTCTATTTCTATGAGTCATACGCATATTCTCATATGCAAGTCCATAACTCTGACCTAGTAAGCAAATCCACGAACACCGCCCCGTTTAATAAAACTTCAATAAAACTTTTAATAGATTCAGCAGTGAAAGTTTGATTCTAGCTAGTCTATCTACTATTTCTATGAGTCATATGCAAGACAATAATATCGTAGAAATAGACAATAATATCGGCCACTGCGCGTCTTTTCTAAAATGACGTCTTGCATATGACTCATAGAAATAGTAGATAGACTAGATCTCATCTAGAGATCTAGATGAGTAGATCTCTGACCTAGTAAGCAAATCCACGAACAGAAATAGTAGAAATTGATAAGAAATAGTAGATAGACTAGCTAGAATCAAACTTTCACTGCTGAATCTATTAAAAGTTTTATTGATTCTAGCTAGTCTATCTACTATTGATTCTAGCTGGTCTAGAATCAATAGTAAGTTTTTAAAATCAATTAGAATACAAGAAAGTTTAATAAAACTCATAGAAATAAAATTTTATAAAACTTTGATTCTGGACATTTTCCTCTAGGCCTCTAGGTGGCCGATATTCAAATAGATTTAATAGATTCAGCAGTGAAAGTTTGATTCTAGATTCAAATAGATTTCTAAAATGACGTCTTGCATATGACTCATAGAAATAGTAGATAGACTAGCTAGAATCAAACTTTCACTGCTGAATCTATTAAAAGTTTTAATAGATTCTAAAATGACGTCTTGCATATGACTCATAGAAAACTTATTATCTCTATCTATTCTATTCTATCTATCTACTCTAAGTATTCTTAGAAACTTATCAAACTTTCACTGCTGAATCTATTAAAAGTTTTGAATCTTTAAGAATTAAAAGTTTTGAATCTATTAAAACTTTTAATAGATTCAGCAGTGAAAGTTTGATTCTAGCTAGTCTATCTACTATTTCTATGAGTCATATGCAAGACAATAATATCGTAGAAATAGACAATAATATCGGCCACTGCGCGTCTTTTCTAAAATGACGTCTTGCATATGACTCATAGAAATAGTAGATAGACTAGATCTCATCTAGAGATCTAGATGAGTAGATCTCTGACCTAGTAAGCAAATCCACGAACAGAAATAGTAGAAATTGATAAGAAATAGTAGATAGACTAGCTAGAATCAAACTTTCTTGTATTCTAATTGATTTTATTGTATAAGATATTATTGTCTATTAAATAGACAATAATATCGGCCACTGCGCGTCTTTTCTAAAATGACGTCTTGCATATGACTCTTGCTTACTAGATTCATAGCTGAAAAAATTTTATTTTTTTTTCTAATGACTTTAAAAGTCATTTATTAAACGGAGTCATATGCAAGACGTCATTTTAGAAAAGACGCGCAGTGGCCGATGTTATTGTCTATTTCTACCGATATTATATTCTTGCATATGACTCATAGAAATAGTAGATAGACTAGCTAGAATCAAACTTTCACTGCTGAATCTATTAAAAGTTTTATTGATTCTAGCTAGTCTATCTACTATTGATTCTAGCTGGTCTAGAATCAATAGTAAGTTTTTAAAATCAATTAGAATACAAGAAAGTTTAATAAAACTCATAGAAATAAAATTTTATAAAACTTTGATTCTGGACATTTTCCTCTAGGCCTCTAGGTGGCCGATATTCAAATAGATTTAATAGATTCAGCAGTGAAAGTTTGATTCTAGATTCAAATAGATTTCTAAAATGACGTCTTGCATATGACTCATAGAAATAGTAGATAGACTAGCTAGAATCAAACTTTCACTGCTGAATCTATTAAAAGTTTTAATAGAATCTAAAATGACGTCTTGCATATGACTCATAGAAAACTTATTATCTCTATCTATTCTATTCTATCTATCTACTCTAAGTATTCTTAGAAACTTATCAAACTTTCACTGCTGAATCTATTAAAAGTTTTGAATCTTTAAGAATTAAAAGTTTTGAATCTATTAAAACTTTTAATAGATTCAGCAGTGAAAGTTTGATTCTAGCTAGTCTATCTACTATTTCTATGAGTCATATGCAAGACGTCATTTTAGAAAAGACGCGAAGTGGCCCATATTATTGTCTATTTCTACCGATATTATATTCTTGCATATGACTCATAGAAATAGTACTACGATATTTTACTACAAAGACTCATAGAAATAGTAGATAGACTAGCTAGAATCAAACTTTCACTGTTTCTAGTGAAGGCTTGCGGCCTTGTGCAAAATATTTTCCTCTAGGCCTCTAGGTGGCCGATATTCAAATAGATTTAATAGATTCAGCAGTGAAAGTTTGATTCTAGCTAGTCTATCTACTATTTCTATGAGTCATATGCAAGTCCTTGTGCAAAATATTTTGATTCTAGCTAGTCTATCTACTATTTCTATGAGTTTTATTTGTCTATTCTAGCTAGTCTATCTACTATTTATGTTATGAATGAAATGAAAGGTCTTGCATACAAGAGTAGATAGATTTATTAAACGGAGTAGAAATAGAAATAGACAATAATATCGGCCACTGCGCGTCTTTTCTAAAATGACGTCTTGCATATGACTCATAGAAATAGTAGATAGACTAGCTAGAATAGACAAATAAAACTCATAGAAATAGAAGATAGACTAGCTAGAATCAAACTATCTACTATTCCGATATACAAGATATTATTGTCTATTAAATAGACAATAATATCGGCCACTGCGCGTCTTTTCTAAAATGACGTCTTGCATATGACTCATAGAAATAGTAGATAGACTAGCTAGAATCAAACTTTCTTGTATTCTAATTGATTTTAAAAACTTACTATTGATTCTAGACCAGCTAGAATCAATAGTAGATAGACTAGCTAGAATCAATAAAACTTTTAATAGATTCAGCAGTGAAAGTTTGATTCTATTTCTATGAGTCATACGCATATTCTCATATGCAAGTCCTTGTGCAAAATATTTTGATTCTAGCTAGTCTATCTACTATTTCTATGAGTCATATGCAAGACGTCATTTTAGAAAAGACTTTTTCACTATTCAATAAATAGATTCAAATCTATTTGAATCTAGAATCAAACTTTCTGTTTGATTCTAATAGAATCAATAGAATAGCACTAGTTCGTATGTGACGTCTTGCATATGGTTCTAGAATTCTAATCTATTGATTCTAGACCAGCTAGAATCAATAGTAGATAGACTAGCTAGAATCAATAAAACTTTTAATAGATTCAGCAGTGAAAGTTTGATTCTATTTCTATGAGTCATACGCATATTCTCATATGCAAGTCCATAACTCTGACCTAGTAAGCAAATCCACGAAAACCGCCCCGTTTAATAAAACTTCAATAAAACTTTTAATAGATTCAGCAGTGAAAGTTTGATTCTAGCTAGTCTATCTACTATTTCTATGAGTCATATGCAAGACAATAATATCGTAGAAATAGACAATAATATCGGCCACTGCGCGTCTTTTCTAAAATGACGTCTTGCATATGACTCATAGAAATAGTAGATAGACTAGATCTCATCTAGAGATCTAGATGAGTAGATCTCTGACCTAGTAAGCAAATCCACGAACAGAAATAGTAGAAATTGATAAGAAATAGTAGATAGACTAGCCAGAATCAAACTTTCACTGCTGAATCTATTAAAAGTTTTATTGATTCTAGCTAGTCTATCTACTATTGATTCTAGCTGGTCTAGAATCAATAGTAAGTTTTTAAAATCAATTAGAATACAAGAAAGTTTAATAAAACTCATAGAAATAAAATTTTATAAAACTTTGATTATGGACATTTTCCTCTAGGCCTCTAGGTGGCCGATATTCAAATAGATTTAATAGATTCAGCAGTGAAAGTTTGATTCTAGATTCAAATAGATTTCTAAAATGACGTCTTGCATATGACTCATAGAAATAGTAGATAGACTAGCTAGAATCAAACTTTCACTGCTGAATCTATTAAAAGTTTTAATAGATTCTAAAATGACGTCTTGCATATGACTCATAGAAAACTTATTATCTCTATCTATTCTATTCTATCTATCTACTCTAAGTATTCTTAGAAACTTATCAAACTTTCACTGCTGAATCTATTAAAAGTTTTGAATCTTTAAGAATTAAAAGTTTTGAATCTATTAAAACTTTTAATAGATTCAGCAGTGAAAGTTTGATTCTAGCTAGTCTATCTACTATTTCTATGAGTCATATGCAAGACAATAATATCGTAGAAATAGACAATAATATCGGCCACTGCGCGTCTTTTCTAAAATGACGTCTTGCATATGACCCATAGAAATAGTAGATAGACTAGATCTCATCTAGAAATCTAGATGAGTAGATCTCTGACCTAGTAAGCAAATCCACGAACAGAAATAGTAGAAATTGATAAGAAATAGTAGATAGACTAGCTAGAATCAAACTTTCTTGTATTCTAATTGATTTTATTGTATAAGATATTATTGTCTATTAAATAGACAATAATATCGGCCACTGCGCGTCTTTTCTAAAATGACGTCTTGTATATGACTCTTGCTTACTAGATTCATAGCTGAAAAAATTTTATTTTTTTTTCTAATGACTTTAAAAGTCATTTATTAAACGGAGTCATATGCAAGACGTCATTTTAGAAAAGACGCGCAGTGGCCGATATTATTGTCTATTTCTACCGATATTATATTCTTGCATATGACTCATAGAAATAGTAGATAGACTAGCTAGAATAGACAAATAAAACTCATAGAAATAGTAGATAGACTAGCTAGAATCAAAATATTTTGCACAAGGACTTGCATATGACTCATAGAAATAGTAGATAGACTAGCTAGAATCAAACTTTCACTGCTGAATCTATTAAAAGTTTTATTGATTCTAGCTAGTCTATCTACTATTGATTCTAGCTGGTCTAGAATCAATAGTAAGTTTTTAAAATCAATTAGAATACAAGAAAGTTTAATAAAACTCATAGAAATAAAATTTTATAAAACTTTGATTCTGGACATTTTCCTCTAGGCCTCTAGGTGGCCGATATTCAAATAGATTTAATAGATTCAGCAGTGAAAGTTTGATTCTAGATTCAAATAGATTTCTAAAATGACGTCTTGCATATGACTCATAGAAATAGTAGATAGACTAGCTAGAATCAAACTTTCACTGCTGAATCTATTAAAAGTTTTAATAGATTCTAAAATGACGTCTTGCATATGACTCATAGAAAACTTATTATCTCTATCTATTCTATTCTATCTATCTACTCTAAGTATTCTTAGAAACTTATCAAACTTTCACTGCTGAATCTATTAAAAGTTTTGAATCTTTAAGAATTAAAAGTTTTGAATCTATTAAAACTTTTAATAGATTCAGCAGTGAAAGTTTGATTCTAGCTAGTCTATCTACTATTTCTATGAGTCATATGCAAGACAATAATATCGTAGAAATAGACAATAATATCGGCCACTGCGCGTCTTTTCTAAAATGACGTCTTGCATATGACTCATAGAAATAGTAGATAGACTAGATCTCATCTAGAGATCTAGATGAGTAGATCTCTGACCTAGTAAGCAAATCCACGAACAGAATAGTAGAAATTGATAAGAAATAGTAGATAGACTAGCTAGAATCAAACTTTCTTGTATTCTAATTGATTTTATTGTATAAGATATTATTGTCTATTAAATAGACAATAATATCGGCCACTGCGCGTCTTTTCTAAAATGACGTCTTGCATATGACTCTTGCTTACTAGATTCATAGCTGAAAAAATTTTATTTTTTTTTCTAATGACTTTAAAAGTCATTTATTAAACGGAGTCATATGCAAGACGTCATTTTAGAAAAGACGCGCAGTGGCCGATATTATTGTCTATTTCTACCGATATTATATTCTTGCATATGACTCATAGAAATAGTAGATAGACTAGCTAGAATCAAACTTTCACTGCTGAATCTATTAAAAGTTTTATTGATTCTAGCTAGTCTATCTACTATTGATTCTAGCTGGTCTAGAATCAATAGTAAGTTTTTAAAATCAATTAGAATACAAGAAAGTTTAATAAAACTCATAGAAATAAAATTTTATAAAACTTTGATTCTGGACATTTTCCTCTAGGCCTCTAGGTGGCCGATATTCAAATAGATTTAATAGATTCAGCAGTGAAAGTTTGATTCTAGATTCAAATAGATTTCTAAAATGACGTCTTGCATATGACTCATAGAAATAGTAGATAGACTAGCTAGAATCAAACTTTCACTGCTGAATCTATTAAAAGTTTTAATAGATTCTAAAATGACGTCTTGCATATGACTCATAGAAAACTTATTATCTCTATCTATTCTATTCTATCTATCTACTCTAATTATTCTTAGAAACTTATCAAACTTTCACTGCTGAATCTATTAAAAGTTTTGAATCTTTAAGAATTAAAAGTTTTGAATCTATTAAAACTTTTAACAGATTCAGCAGTGAAAGTTTGATTCTAGCTAGTCTATCTACTATTTCTATGAGTCATATGCAAGACGTCATTTTAGAAAAGAAGCGCAGTGGCCGATATTATTGTCTATTTCTACCGATATTATATTCTTGCATATGACTCATAGAAATAGTACTACGATATTTTACTACAAAGACTCATAGAAATAGTAGATAGACTAGCTAGAATCAAACTTTCACTGTTTCTAGTGAAGGCTTGCGGCCTTGTGCAAAATATTTCCCTCTAGGCCTCTAGGTGGCCGATATTCAAATAAATTTAATAGATTCAGCAGTGAAAGTTTGATTCTAGCTAGTCTATCTACTATTTCTATGAGTCATATGCAAGTCCTTGTGCAAAATATTTTGATTCTAGCTAGTCTATCTACTATTTCTATGAGTTTTATTTGTCTATTCTAGCTAGTCTATCTACTATTTATGTTATGAATGAAATGAAAGGTCTTGCATACAAGAGTAGATAGATTTATTAAACGGAGTAGAAATAGAAATAGACAATAATATCGGCCACTGCGCGTCTTTTCTAAAATGACGTCTTGCATATGACTCATAGAAATAGTAGATAGACTAGCTAGAATAGACAAATAAAACTCATAGAAATAGTAGATAGACTAGCTAGAATCAAACTATCTACTATTCCGATATACAAGATATTATTGTCTATTAAATAGACAATAATATCGGCCACTGCGCGTCTTTTCTAAAATGACGTCTTGCATATGACTCATAGAAATAGTAGATAGACTAGCTAGAATAAAACTTTCTTGTATTCTAATTGATTTTAAAAACTTACTATTGATTCTAGACCAGCTAGAATCAATAGTAGATAGACTAGCTAGAATCAATAAAACTTTTAATAGATTCAGCAGTGAAAGTTTGATTCTATTTCTATGAGTCATTCGCATATTCTCATATGCAAGTCCTTGTGCAAAATATTTTGATTCTAGCTAGTCTATCTACTATTTCTATGAGTCATATGCAAGACGTCATTTTAGAAAAGACTTTTTCACTATTCAATAAATAGATTCAAATCTATTTGAATCTAGAATCAAACTTTCTGGTTGATTCTAATAGAATCAATAGAATAGCACTAGTTCGTATGTGACGTCTTGCATATGGTTCTAGAATTCTAATCTATTGATTCTAGACCAGCTAGAATCAATAGTAGATAGACTAGCTAGAATCAATAAAACTTTTAATAGATTCAGCAGTGAAAGTTTGATTCTATTTCTATGAGTCATACGCATATTCTCATATGCAAGTCCATAACTCTGACCTAGTAAGCAAATCCACGAACACCGCCCCGTTTAATAAAACTTCAATAAAACTTTTAATAGATTCAGCAGTGAAAGTTTGATTCTAGCTAGTCTATCTACTAATTCTATGAGTCATATGCAAGACAATAATATCGTAGAAATAGACAATAATATCGGCCAATCCGCGTCTTTTCTAAAATGACGTCTTGCATATGACTCATAGAAATAGTAGATAGACTAGATCTCATCTAGAGATCTAGATGAGTAGATCTCTGACCTAGTAAGCAAATACACGAACAGAAATAGTAAAAATTGATAAGAAATAGTAGATAGACTAGCTAGAATCAAACTTTCACTGCTGAATCTATTAAAAGTTTTATTGATTCTAGCTAGTC
>NW_027063819.1:0-18867 GCF_032884065.1 Artemia franciscana
TAATCACATTCTTTACCATTTGCAATCATAAAATAGTCTAATATCTTCATTTTTTCAACATACGTAGCTATTACCCTCGAAAACTAAAACTTTTGACATAGGAAAAGAGCCTTTAATCACATTCTTTACCATTTGCAATCATAAAATAGTCTAATATCTTCATTTTTTCAACATACGTAGCTATTACCCTCGAAAACTAAAACTTTTGACATAGGAAAAGAGCCTTTAATCACATTCTTTACCATTTGCAATCATAAAATAGTCTAATATCTTCATTTTTTCAACATACGTAGCTATTACCCTCGAAAACTAAAACTTTTGAATAGGAAAAGAGCCTTTAATCACATTCTTTACCATTTGCAATCATAAAATAGTCTAATATCTTCATTTTTTCAACATACGTAGCTATTACCCTCGAAAACTAAAACTTTTGACATAGGAAAAGAGCCTTTAATCACATTCTTTACCATTTGCAATCATAAAATAGTCTAATATCTTCATTTTTTCAACATACGTAGCTATTACCCTCGAAAACTAAAACTTTTGACATAGGAAAAGAGCCTTTAATCACATTCTTTACCATTTGCAATCATAAAATAGTCTAATATCTTCATTTTTTCAACATACGTAGCTATTACCCTCGAAAACTAAAACTTTTGAAATAGGAAAAGAGCCTTTAATCACATTCTTTACCATTTGCAATCATAAAATAGTCTAATATCTTCATTTTTTCAACATACGTAGCTATTACCCTCGAAAACTAAAACTTTTGAATAGGAAAAGAGCCTTTAATCACATTCTTTACCATTTGCAATCATAAAATAGTCTAATATCTTCATTTTTTCAACATACGTAGCTATTACCCTCGAAAACTAAAACTTTTGACATAGAAAAAGTGCCTTTAATCACATTCTTTACCATTTGCAATCATAAAATAGTCTAATATCTTCATTTTTTCAACATACGTAGCTATTACCCTCGAAAACTAAAACTTTTGACATAGGAAAAGAGCCTTTAATCACATTCTTTACCATTTGCAATCATAAAATAGTCTAATATCTTCATTTTTTCAACATACGTAGCTATTACCCTCGAAAACTAAAACTTTTGAATAGGAAAAGAGCCTTTAATCACATTCTTTACCATTTGCAATCATAAAATAGTCTAATATCTTCATTTTTTCAACATACGTAGCTATTACCCTCGAAAACTAAAACTTTTGAATAGGAAAAGAGCCTTTAATCACATTCTTTACCATTTGCAATCATAAAATAGTCTAATATCTTCATTTTTTCAACATACGTAGCTATTACCCTCGAAAACTAAAACTTTTGACATAGGAAAAGAGCCTTTAATCACATTCTTTACCATTTGCAATCATAAAATAGTCTAATATCTTCATTTTTTCAACATACGTAGCTATTACCCTCGAAAACTAAAACTTTTGAAATAGGAAAAGAGCCTTTAATCACATTCTTTACCATTTGCAATCATAAAATAGTCTAATATCTTCATTTTTTCAACATACGTAGCTATTACCCTCGAAAACTAAAACTTTTGACATAGGAAAAGAGCCTTTAATCACATTCTTTACCATTTGCAATCATAAAATAGTCTAATATCTTCATTTTTTCAACATACGTAGCTATTACCCTCGAAAACTAAAACTTTTGACATAGGAAAAGAGCCTTTAATCACATTCTTTACCATTTGCAATCATAAAATAGTCTAATATCTTCATTTTTTCAACATACGTAGCTATTACCCTCGAAAACTAAAACTTTTGACATAGGAAAAGAGCCTTTAATCACATTCTTTACCATTTGCAATCATAAAATAGTCTAATATCTTCATTTTTTCAACATACGTAGCTATTACCCTCGAAAACTAAAACTTTTGACATAGGAAAAGAGCCTTTAATCACATTCTTTACCATTTGCAATCATAAAATAGTCTAATATCTTCATTTTTTCAACATACGTAGCTATTACCCTCGAAAACTAAAACTTTTGAAATAGGAAAAGAGCCTTTAATCACATTCTTTACCATTTGCAATCATAAAATAGTCTAATATCTTCATTTTTTCAACATACGTAGCTATTACCCTCGAAAACTAAAACTTTTGACATAGGAAAAGAGCCTTTAATCACATTCTTTACCATTTGCAATCATAAAATAGTCTAATATCTTCATTTTTTCAACATACGTAGCTATTACCCTCGAAAACTAAAACTTTTGACATAGGAAAAGAGCCTTTAATCACATTCTTTACCATTTGCAATCATAAAATAGTCTAATATCTTCATTTTTCAACATACGTAGCTATTACCCTCGAAAACTAAAACTTTTGAAATAGGAAAAGAGCCTTTAATCACATTCTTTACCATTTGCAATCATAAAATAGTCTAATATCTTCATTTTTTCAACATACGTAGCTATTACCCTCGAAAACTAAAACTTTTGACATAGGAAAAGAGCCTTTAATCACATTCTTTACCATTTGCAATCATAAAATAGTCTAATATCTTCATTTTTTCAACATACGTAGCTATTACCCTCGAAAACTAAAACTTTTGAATAGGAAAAGAGCCTTTAATCACATTCTTTACCATTTGCAATCATAAAATAGTCTAATATCTTCATTTTTTCAACATACGTAGCTATTACCCTCGAAAACTAAAACTTTTGACATAGGAAAAGAGCCTTTAATCACATTCTTTACCATTTGCAATCATAAAATAGTCTAATATCTTCATTTTTTCAACATACGTAGCTATTACCCTCGAAAACTAAAACTTTTGACATAGGAAAAGAGCCTTTAATCACATTCTTTACCATTTGCAATCATAAAATAGTCTAATATCTTCATTTTTTCAACATACGTAGCTATTACCCTCGAAAACTAAAACTTTTGACATAGGAAAAGAGCCTTTAATCACATTCTTTACCATTTGCAATCATAAAATAGTCTAATATCTTCATTTTTTCAACATACGTAGCTATTACCCTCGAAAACTAAAACTTTTGACATAGGAAAAGAGCCTTTAATCACATTCTTTACCATTTGCAATCATAAAATAGTCTAATATCTTCATTTTTTCAACATACGTAGCTATTACCCTCGAAAACTAAAACTTTTGACATAGGAAAAGAGCCTTTAATCACATTCTTTACCATTTGCAATCATAAAATAGTCTAATATCTTCATTTTTTCAACATACGTAGCTATTACCCTCGAAAACTAAAACTTTTGACATAGGAAAAGAGCCTTTAATCACATTCTTTACCATTTGCAATCATAAAATAGTCTAATATCTTCATTTTTTCAACATACGTAGCTATTACCCTCGAAAACTAAAACTTTTGACATAGGAAAAGAGCCTTTAATCACATTCTTTACCATTTGCAATCATAAAATAGTCTAATATCTTCATTTTTCAACATACGTAGCTATTACCCTCGAAAACTAAAACTTTTGAATAGGAAAAGAGCCTTTAATCACATTCTTTACCATTTGCAATCATAAAATAGTCTAATATCTTCATTTTTTCAACATACGTAGCTATTACCCTCGAAAACTAAAACTTTTGACATAGGAAAAGAGCCTTTAATCACATTCTTTACCATTTGCAATCATAAAATAGTCTAATATCTTCATTTTTTCAACATACGTAGCTATTACCCTCGAAAACTAAAACTTTTGACATAGGAAAAGAGCCTTTAATCACATTCTTTACCATTTGCAATCATAAAATAGTCTAATATCTTCATTTTTTCAACATACGTAGCTATTACCCTCGAAAACTAAAACTTTTGACATAGGAAAAGAGCCTTTAATCACATTCTTTACCATTTGCAATCATAAAATAGTCTAATATCTTCATTTTTTCAACATACGTAGCTATTACCCTCGAAAACTAAAACTTTTGAAATAGGAAAAGAGCCTTTAATCACATTCTTTACCATTTGCAATCATAAAATAGTCTAATATCTTCATTTTTTCAACATACGTAGCTATTACCCTCGAAAACTAAAACTTTTGCATAGGAAAAGAGCCTTTAATCACATTCTTTACCATGTGCAATCATAAAATAGTCTAATATCTTCATTTTTTCAACATACGTAGCTATTACCCTCGAAAACTAAAACTTTTGACATAGGAAAAGAGCCTTTAATCACATTCTTTACCATTTGCAATCATAAAATAGTCTAATATCTTCATTTTTTCAACATACGTAGCTATTACCCTCGAAAACTAAAACTTTTGACATAGGAAAAGAGCCTTTAATCACATTCTTTACCATTTGCAATCATAAAATAGTCTAATATCTTCATTTTTTCAACATACGTAGCTATTACCCTCGAAAACTAAAACTTTTGAAATAGGAAAAGAGCCTTTAATCACATTCTTTACCATTTGCAATCATAAAATAGTCTAATATCTTCATTTTTTCAACATACGTAGCTATTACCCTCGAAAACTAAAACTTTTGACATAGGAAAAGAGCCTTTAATCACATTCTTTACCATTTGCAATCATAAAATAGTCTAATATCTTCATTTTTTCAACATACGTAGCTATTACCCTCGAAAACTAAAACTTTTGACATAGGAAAAGAGCCTTTAATCACATTCTTTACCATTTGCAATCATAAAATAGTCTAATATCTTCATTTTTTCAACATACGTAGCTATTACCCTCGAAAACTAAAACTTTTGACATAGGAAAAGAGCCTTTAATCACATTCTTTACCATTTGCAATCATAAAATAGTCTAATATCTTCATTTTTTCAACATACGTAGCTATTACCCTCGAAAACTAAAACTTTTGAAATAGGAAAAGAGCCTTTAATCACATTCTTTACCATTTGCAATCATAAAATAGTCTAATATCTTCATTTTTTCAACATACGTAGCTATTACCCTCGAAAACTAAAACTTTTGACATAGGAAAAGAGCCTTTAATCACATTCTTTACCATTTGCAATCATAAAATAGTCTAATATCTTCATTTTTTCAACATACGTAGCTATTACCCTCGAAAACTAAAACTTTTGACATAGGAAAAGAGCCTTTAATCACATTCTTTACCATTTGCAATCATAAAATAGTCTAATATCTTCATTTTTTCAACATACGTAGCTATTACCCTCGAAAACTAAAACTTTTGAAATAGGAAAAGAGCCTTTAATCACATTCTTTACCATTTGCAATCATAAAATAGTCTAATATCTTCATTTTTTCAACATACGTAGCTATTACCCTCGAAAACTAAAACTTTTGACATAGGAAAAGAGCCTTTAATCACATTCTTTACCATTTGCAATCATAAAATAGTCTAATATCTTCATTTTTTCAACATACGTAGCTATTACCCTCGAAAACTAAAACTTTTGACATAGGAAAAGAGCCTTTAATCACATTCTTTACCATTTGCAATCATAAAATAGTCTAATATCTTCATTTTTTCAACATACGTAGCTATTACCCTCGAAAACTAAAACTTTTGAAATAGGAAAAGAGCCTTTAATCACATTCTTTACCATGTGCAATCATAAAATAGTCTAATATCTTCATTTTTTCAACATACGTAGCTATTACCCTCGAAAACTAAAACTTTTGAAATAGGAAAAGAGCCTTTAATCACATTCTTTACCATTTGCAATCATAAAATAGTCTAATATCTTCATTTTTTCAACATACGTAGCTATTACCCTCGAAAACTAAAACTTTTGATAGGAAAAGAGCCTTTAATCACATTCTTTACCATGTGCAATCATAAAATAGTCTAATATCTTCATTTTTCAACATACGTAGCTATTACCCTCGAAAACTAAAACTTTTGACATAGGAAAAGAGCCTTTAATCACATTCTTTACCATTTGCAATCATAAAATAGTCTAATATCTTCATTTTTCAACATACGTAGCTATTACCCTCGAAAACTAAAACTTTTGACATAGGAAAAGAGCCTTTAATCACATTCTTTACCATTTGCAATCATAAAATAGTCTAATATCTTCATTTTTTCAACATACGTAGCTATTACCCTCGAAAACTAAAACTTTTGACATAGGAAAAGAGCCTTTAATCACATTCTTTACCATTTGCAATCATAAAATAGTCTAATATCTTCATTTTTTCAACATACGTAGCTATTACCCTCGAAAACTAAAACTTTTGACATAGGAAAAGAGCCTTTAATCACATTCTTTACCATTTGCAATCATAAAATAGTCTAATATCTTCATTTTTTCAACATACGTAGCTATTACCCTCGAAAACTAAAACTTTTGAAATAGGAAAAGAGCCTTTAATCACATTCTTTACCATGTGCAATCATAAAATAGTCTAATATCTTCATTTTTCAACATACGTAGCTATTACCCTCGAAAACTAAAACTTTTGACATAGGAAAAGAGCCTTTAATCACATTCTTTACCATTTGCAATCATAAAATAGTCTAATATCTTCATTTTTTCAACATACGTAGCTATTACCCTCGAAAACTAAAACTTTTGAAATAGGAAAAGAGCCTTTAATCACATTCTTTACCATGTGCAATCATAAAATAGTCTAATATCTTCATTTTTTCAACATACGTAGCTATTACCCTCGAAAACTAAAACTTTTGACATAGGAAAAGAGCCTTTAATCACATTCTTTACCATTTGCAATCATAAAATAGTCTAATATCTTCATTTTTTCAACATACGTAGCTATTACCCTCGAAAACTAAAACTTTTGACATAGGAAAAGAGCCTTTAATCACATTCTTTACCATGTGCAATCATAAAATAGTCTAATATCTTCATTTTTTCAACATACGTAGCTATTACCCTCGAAAACTAAAACTTTTGAATAGGAAAAGAGCCTTTAATCACATTCTTTACCATTTGCAATCATAAAATAGTCTAATATCTTCATTTTTTCAACATACGTAGCTATTACCCTCGAAAACTAAAACTTTTGACATAGGAAAAGAGCCTTTAATCACATTCTTTACCATTTGCAATCATAAAATAGTCTAATATCTTCATTTTTTCAACATACGTAGCTATTACCCTCGAAAACTAAAACTTTTGAAATAGGAAAAGAGCCTTTAATCACATTCTTTACCATTTGCAATCATAAAATAGTCTAATATCTTCATTTTTTCAACATACGTAGCTATTACCCTCGAAAACTAAAACTTTTGACATAGGAAAAGAGCCTTTAATCACATTCTTTACCATTTGCAATCATAAAATAGTCTAATATCTTCATTTTTTCAACATACGTAGCTATTACCCTCGAAAACTAAAACTTTTGAAATAGGAAAAGAGCCTTTAATCACATTCTTTACCATTTGCAATCATAAAATAGTCTAATATCTTCATTTTTTCAACATACGTAGCTATTACCCTCGAAAACTAAAACTTTTGACATAGGAAAAGAGCCTTTAATCACATTCTTTACCATTGCAATCATAAAATAGTCTAATATCTTCATTTTTTCAACATACGTAGCTATTACCCTCGAAAACTAAAACTTTTGAATAGGAAAAGAGCCTTTAATCACATTCTTTACCATTTGCAATCATAAAATAGTCTAATATCTTCATTTTTTCAACATACGTAGCTATTACCCTCGAAAACTAAAACTTTTGAAATAGGAAAAGAGCCTTTAATCACATTCTTTACCATTTGCAATCATAAAATAGTCTAATATCTTCATTTTTTCAACATACGTAGCTATTACCCTCGAAAACTAAAACTTTTGAAATAGGAAAAGAGCCTTTAATCACATTCTTTACCATGTGCAATCATAAAATAGTCTAATATCTTCATTTTTTCAACATACGTAGCTATTACCCTCGAAAACTAAAACTTTTGACAATAGGAAAAGAGCCTTTAATCACATTCTTTACCATTTGCAATCATAAAATAGTCTAATATCTTCATTTTTTCAACATACGTAGCTATTACCCTCGAAAACTAAAACTTTTGACATAGGAAAAGAGCCTTTAATCACATTCTTTACCATTTGCAATCATAAAATAGTCTAATATCTTCATTTTTTCAACATACGTAGCTATTACCCTCGAAAACTAAAACTTTTGAATAGGAAAAGAGCCTTTAATCACATTCTTTACCATTGCAATCATAAAATAGTCTAATATCTTCATTTTTTCAACATACGTAGCTATTACCCTCGAAAACTAAAACTTTTGAAATAGGAAAAGAGCCTTTAATCACATTCTTTACCATGTGCAATCATAAAATAGTCTAATATCTTCATTTTTTCAACATACGTAGCTATTACCCTCGAAAACTAAAACTTTTGACATAGGAAAAGAGCCTTTAATCACATTCTTTACCATTTGCAATCATAAAATAGTCTAATATCTTCATTTTTTCAACATACGTAGCTATTACCCTCGAAAACTAAAACTTTTGACATAGGAAAAGAGCCTTTAATCACATTCTTTACCATGTGCAATCATAAAATAGTCTAATATCTTCATTTTTTCAACATACGTAGCTATTACCCTCGAAAACTAAAACTTTTGACATAGGAAAAGAGCCTTTAATCACATTCTTTACCATTGCAATCATAAAATAGTCTAATATCTTCATTTTTTCAACATACGTAGCTATTACCCTCGAAAACTAAAACTTTTGACATAGGAAAAGAGCCTTTAATCACATTCTTTACCATTTGCAATCATAAAATAGTCTAATATCTTCATTTTTTCAACATACGTAGCTATTACCCTCGAAAACTAAAACTTTTGACATAGGAAAAGAGCCTTTAATCACATTCTTTACCATTTGCAATCATAAAATAGTCTAATATCTTCATTTTTTCAACATACGTAGCTATTACCCTCGAAAACTAAAACTTTTGACATAGGAAAAGAGCCTTTAATCACATTCTTTACCATGTGCAATCATAAAATAGTCTAATATCTTCATTTTTTCCAACATACGTAGCTATTACCCTCGAAAACTAAAACTTTTGAAATAGGAAAAGAGCCTTTAATCACATTCTTTACCATTTGCAATCATAAAATAGTCTAATATCTTCATTTTTTCAACATACGTAGCTATTACCCTCGAAAACTAAAACTTTTGACATAGGAAAAGAGCCTTTAATCACATTCTTTACCATTTGCAATCATAAAATAGTCTAATATCTTCATTTTTTCAACATACGTAGCTATTACCCTCGAAAACTAAAACTTTTGACATAGGAAAAGAGCCTTTAATCACATTCTTTACCATTTGCAATCATAAAATAGTCTAATATCTTCATTTTTTCAACATACGTAGCTATTACCCTCGAAAACTAAAACTTTTGAAATAGGAAAAGAGCCTTTAATCACATTCTTTACCATTTGCAATCATAAAATAGTCTAATATCTTCATTTTTTCAACATACGTAGCTATTACCCTCGAAAACTAAAACTTTTGAAATAGGAAAAGAGCCTTTAATCACATTCTTTACCATTTGCAATCATAAAATAGTCTAATATCTTCATTTTTTCAACATACGTAGCTATTACCCTCGAAAACTAAAACTTTTGAAATAGGAAAAGAGCCTTTAATCACATTCTTTACCATTTGCAATCATAAAATAGTCTAATATCTTCATTTTTTCAACATACGTAGCTATTACCCTCGAAAACTAAAACTTTTGACATAGGAAAAGAGCCTTTAATCACATTCTTTACCATTGCAATCATAAAATAGTCTAATATCTTCATTTTTTCAACATACGTAGCTATTACCCTCGAAAACTAAAACTTTTGATAGGAAAAGAGCCTTTAATCACATTCTTTACCATTTGCAATCATAAAATAGTCTAATATCTTCATTTTTTCAACATACGTAGCTATTACCCTCGAAAACTAAAACTTTTGAATAGGAAAAGAGCCTTTAATCACATTCTTTACCATGTGCAATCATAAAATAGTCTAATATCTTCATTTTTTCAACATACGTAGCTATTACCCTCGAAAACTAAAACTTTTGACATAGGAAAAGAGCCTTTAATCACATTCTTTACCATTTGCAATCATAAAATAGTCTAATATCTTCATTTTTTCAACATACGTAGCTATTACCCTCGAAAACTAAAACTTTTGACATAGGAAAAGAGCCTTTAATCACATTCTTTACCATTTGCAATCATAAAATAGTCTAATATCTTCATTTTTTCAACATACGTAGCTATTACCCTCGAAAACTAAAACTTTTGAAATAGGAAAAGAGCCTTTAATCACATTCTTTACCATGTGCAATCATAAAATAGTCTAATATCTTCATTTTTCCAACATACGTAGCTATTACCCTCGAAAACTAAAACTTTTGACATAGGAAAAGAGCCTTTAATCACATTCTTTACCATGTGCAATCATAAAATAGTCTAATATCTTCATTTTTTCAACATACGTAGCTATTACCCTCGAAAACTAAAACTTTTGAAATAGGAAAAGAGCCTTTAATCACATTCTTTACCATTTGCAATCATAAAATAGTCTAATATCTTCATTTTTTCAACATACGTAGCTATTACCCTCGAAAACTAAAACTTTTGACATAGGAAAAGAGCCTTTAATCACATTCTTTACCATTTGCAATCATAAAATAGTCTAATATCTTCATTTTTTCAACATACGTAGCTATTACCCTCGAAAACTAAAACTTTTGAAATAGGAAAAGAGCCTTTAATCACATTCTTTACCATTTGCAATCATAAAATAGTCTAATATCTTCATTTTTCCAACATACGTAGCTATTACCCTCGAAAACTAAAACTTTTGAAATAGGAAAAGAGCCTTTAATCACATTCTTTACCATTTGCAATCATAAAATAGTCTAATATCTTCATTTTTTCAACATACGTAGCTATTACCCTCGAAAACTAAAACTTTTGACATAGGAAAAGAGCCTTTAATCACATTCTTTACCATTTGCAATCATAAAATAGTCTAATATCTTCATTTTTTCAACATACGTAGCTATTACCCTCGAAAACTAAAACTTTTGCATAGGAAAAGAGCCTTTAATCACATTCTTTACCATGTGCAATCATAAAATAGTCTAATATCTTCATTTTTTCAACATACGTAGCTATTACCCTCGAAAACTAAAACTTTTGAAATAGGAAAAGAGCCTTTAATCACATTCTTTACCATGTGCAATCATAAAATAGTCTAATATCTTCATTTTTCAACATACGTAGCTATTACCCTCGAAAACTAAAACTTTTGACATAGGAAAAGAGCCTTTAATCACATTCTTTACCATTTGCAATCATAAAATAGTCTAATATCTTCATTTTTTCAACATACGTAGCTATTACCCTCGAAAACTAAAACTTTTGACATAGGAAAAGAGCCTTTAATCACATTCTTTACCATTTGCAATCATAAAATAGTCTAATATCTTCATTTTTTCAACATACGTAGCTATTACCCTCGAAAACTAAAACTTTTGAAATAGGAAAAGAGCCTTTAATCACTTCTTTACCATGTGCAATCATAAAATAGTCTAATATCTTCATTTTTCCAACATACGTAGCTATTACCCTCGAAAACTAAAACTTTTGACATAGGAAAAGAGCCTTTAATCACATTCTTTACCATTTGCAATCATAAAATAGTCTAATATCTTCATTTTTTCAACATACGTAGCTATTACCCTCGAAAACTAAAACTTTTGAATAGGAAAAGAGCCTTTAATCACATTCTTTACCATGTGCAATCATAAAATAGTCTAATATCTTCATTTTTTCCAACATACGTAGCTATTACCCTCGAAAACTAAAACTTTTGACATAGGAAAAGAGCCTTTAATCACATTCTTTACCATTTGCAATCATAAAATAGTCTAATATCTTCATTTTTTCAACATACGTAGCTATTACCCTCGAAAACTAAAACTTTTGCATAGGAAAAGAGCCTTTAATCACATTCTTTACCATTTGCAATCATAAAATAGTCTAATATCTTCATTTTTTCAACATACGTAGCTATTACCCTCGAAAACTAAAACTTTTGACATAGGAAAAGAGCCTTTAATCACATTCTTTACCATGTGCAATCATAAAATAGTCTAATATCTTCATTTTTTCAACATACGTAGCTATTACCCTCGAAAACTAAAACTTTTGAATAGGAAAAGAGCCTTTAATCACATTCTTTACCATTTGCAATCATAAAATAGTCTAATATCTTCATTTTTTCAACATACGTAGCTATTACCCTCGAAAACTAAAACTTTTGACATAGGAAAAGAGCCTTTAATCACATTCTTTACCATTTGCAATCATAAAATAGTCTAATATCTTCATTTTTTCAACATACGTAGCTATTACCCTCGAAAACTAAAACTTTTGAAATAGGAAAAGAGCCTTTAATCACATTCTTTACCATTTGCAATCATAAAATAGTCTAATATCTTCATTTTTCAACATACGTAGCTATTACCCTCGAAAACTAAAACTTTTGAAATAGGAAAAGAGCCTTTAATCACATTCTTTACCATTGCAATCATAAAATAGTCTAATATCTTCATTTTTTCAACATACGTAGCTATTACCCTCGAAAACTAAAACTTTTGACATAGGAAAAGAGCCTTTAATCACATTCTTTACCATTTGCAATCATAAAATAGTCTAATATCTTCATTTTTTCAACATACGTAGCTATTACCCTCGAAAACTAAAACTTTTGAAATAGGAAAAGAGCCTTTAATCACATTCTTTACCATGCAATCATAAAATAGTCTAATATCTTCATTTTTTCCAACATACGTAGCTATTACCCTCGAAAACTAAAACTTTTGACATAGGAAAAGAGCCTTTAATCACATTCTTTACCATTTGCAATCATAAAATAGTCTAATATCTTCATTTTTTCAACATACGTAGCTATTACCCTCGAAAACTAAAACTTTTGACATAGGAAAAGAGCCTTTAATCACATTCTTTACCATTTGCAATCATAAAATAGTCTAATATCTTCATTTTTTCAACATACGTAGCTATTACCCTCGAAAACTAAAACTTTTGACATAGGAAAAGAGCCTTTAATCACATTCTTTACCATTTGCAATCATAAAATAGTCTAATATCTTCATTTTTTCAACATACGTAGCTATTACCCTCGAAAACTAAAACTTTTGATAGGAAAAGAGCCTTTAATCACATTCTTTACCATGTGCAATCATAAAATAGTCTAATATCTTCATTTTTCCAACATACGTAGCTATTACCCTCGAAAACTAAAACTTTTGACATAGGAAAAGAGCCTTTAATCACATTCTTTACCATGTGCAATCATAAAATAGTCTAATATCTTCATTTTTTCAACATACGTAGCTATTACCCTCGAAAACTAAAACTTTTGACATAGGAAAAGAGCCTTTAATCACATTCGTTACCATTTGCAATCATAAAATAGTCTAATATCTTCATTTTTTCAACATACGTAGCTATTACCCTCGAAAACTAAAACTTTTGAAATAGGAAAAGAGCCTTTAATCACATTCTTTACCATTGCAATCATAAAATAGTCTAATATCTTCATTTTTTCAACATACGTAGCTATTACCCTCGAAAACTAAAACTTTTGACATAGGAAAAGAGCCTTTAATCACATTCTTTACCATGTGCAATCATAAAATAGTCTAATATCTTCATTTTTTCAACATACGTAGCTATTACCCTCGAAAACTAAAACTTTTGAAATAGGAAAAGAGCCTTTAATCACATTCTTTACCATTTGCAATCATAAAATAGTCTAATATCTTCATTTTTTCAACATACGTAGCTATTACCCTCGAAAACTAAAACTTTTGACATAGGAAAAGAGCCTTTAATCACATTCTTTACCATTTGCAATCATAAAATAGTCTAATATCTTCATTTTTTCAACATACGTAGCTATTACCCTCGAAAACTAAAACTTTTGCCATAGAAAAGAGCCTTTAATCACATTCTTTACCATGTGCAATCATAAAATAGTCTAATATCTTCATTTTTCCAACATACGTAGCTATTACCCTCGAAAACTAAAACTTTTGACATAGGAAAAGAGCCTTTAATCACATTCTTTACCATGTGCAATCATAAAATAGTCTAATATCTTCATTTTTCCAACATACGTAGCTATTACCCTCGAAAACGAAAACTTTTGACATAGGAAAAGAGCCTTTAATCACATTCGTTACCATTTGCATTTATAAAATAGTCTAATATCTTCATTTTTTCAACATACATAGCTATTACCCTCGAAAACTAAAACTTTTGACATAGGAAAAGAGCCTTTAATCACATTCGTTACCATTTGCAATTATAAAATAGTCTAGTATCTTCATTTTTTCAACATACGTAGCTATTACCCTCGAAAAATAAAACTTTTGAAATAGGAAAAGAGCCTTTAAGCACTTTCTTTACCATGTGCAATCATAAAATAGTCTAATATCTTCATTTTTCCAACATACGTAGCTATTACCCTCGAAAACTAAAACTTTTGACATAGGAAAAGAGCCTTTAATCACATTCTTTACCATTTGCAATTATAAAATAGTCTAATATCTTCATTTTTTCAACATACGTAGCTATTACCCTCGAAAACTAAAACTTTTGACATAGGAAAAGAGCCTTTAATCACATTCTTTACCATTTGCAATCATAAAATAGTCTAATATCTTCATTTTTTCAACATACGTAGCTATTACCCTCGAAAACTAAAACTTTTGATAGGAAAAGAGCCTTTAATCACATTCTTTACCATGTGCAATCATAAAATAGTCTAATATCTTCATTTTTTAACATACGTAGCTATTACCCTCGAAAACTAAAACTTTTGACATAGGAAAAGAGCCTTTAATCACATTCTTTACCATTTGCAATCATAAAATAGTCTAATATCTTCATTTTTTCAACATACGTAGCTATTACCCTCGAAAACTAAAACTTTTGACATAGGAAAAGAGCCTTTAATCACATTCTTTACCATTTGCAATCATAAAATAGTCTAATATCTTCATTTTTCAACATACGTAGCTATTACCCTCGAAAACTAAAACTTTTGACATAGGAAAAGAGCCTTTAATCACATTCTTTACCATGTGCAATCATAAAATAGTCTAATATCTTCATTTTTCCAACATACGTAGCTATTACCCTCGAAAACTAAAACTTTTGACATAGGAAAAGAGCCTTTAATCACATTCTTTACCATGTGCAATCATAAAATAGTCTAATATCTTCATTTTTCCAACATACGTAGCTATTACCCTCGAAAACGAAAACTTTTGACATAGGAAAAGAGCCTTTAATCACATTCGTTACCATTTGCATTTATAAAATAGTCTAATATCTTCATTTTTTCAACATGCATAGCTATTACCCTCGAAAACTAAAAATTTTGACATAGGAAAAGAGCCTTTAATCACATTCGTTACCATTTGCAATTATAAAATAGTCTAGTATCTTCATTTTTTCAACATACGTAGCTATTACCCTCGAAAAATAAAACTTTTGAAATAGGAAAAGAGCCTTTAAGCACTTTCTTTACCATGTGCAATCATAAAATAGTCTAATATCTTCATTTTTCCAACATACGTAGCTATTACCCTCGAAAACTAAAACTTTTGACATAGGAAAAGAGCCTTTAATCACATTCTTTACCATGTGCAATTATAAAATAGTCTAATATCTTCATTTTTTCAACATACGTAGCTATTACCCTCGAAAACTAAAACTTTTGACATAGGAAAAGAGCCTTTAATCACATTCTTTACCATTTGCAATCATAAAATAGTCTAAAATTTTCATTTTTTTCAACATACGTAGCTATTACCCTCTAAAACGAAAACTTTTGAAATAGGAAAAGAGCCTTTAATCACATTCTTTACCATTTGCAATCATAAAATAGTCTAATATCTTTATATTTCCAACATACGTAGCTATTACCCTCGAAAACTAAAACTTTGAAATAGGAAAAGAGCCTTTATTCACATTCTTTACCATTTGCAATCATAAAATAGTCTAATATCTTCATTTTTTCACCATACGTAGCTATTACCCTCGAAAACTAAAACTTTTGACATAGGAAAAGAGCCTTTAATCACATTCTTTACCATTTGCAATCATAAAATAGTCTAATATCTTCATTTTTTCAACATACATAGCTATTACCATCGAAAACCAAAACTTTTGACATAGGAAAAGAGCCTTTAATCACATTCTTTACCATGTGCAATCTTAAAATAGTCTAATATCTTCATTTTTCCAACATACGTAGCTATTACCCTCTAAAACGAAAACTTTTGAAATAGGAAAAGAGCCTTTAATCACATTCTTTACCATTTGCAATCATAAAATAGTCTAATATCTTTATATTTCCAACATACGTAGCTATTACCCTCGAAAACTAAAACTTTGAAATAGGAAAAGAGCCTTTATTCACATTCTTTACCATTTGCAATCATAAAATAGTCTAATATCTTCATTTTTTCACCATACGTAGCTATTACCCTCGAAAACTAAAACTTTTGACATAGGAAAAGAGCCTTTAATCACATTCTTTACCATTTGCAATCATAAAATAGTCTAATATCTTCATTTTTTCAACATACATAGCTATTACCCTCGAAAACTAAAACTTTTGACATAGGAAAAGAGCCTTTAATCACATTCGTTACCATTTGCATTTATAAAATAGTCTAATATCTTCATTTTTTCAACATACATAGCTATTACCCTCGAAAACTAAAACTTTTGACATTCTAATCACATTCTTTACCATGTGCAATAATAAAATGGTCTAATATCTTCATTTTTCCAACATACATAGCTATTACCCTCGAAAACTAAAACCTTTGACATAGGAAAAGAGCCTTTAATCACATTCTTTACCATTTGCAATTATAAAATATTCTAATATCTTCATTTTTTCAACATACGTAGCTATTACCCTCGAAAACTAAAACTTTTGACATAGGAAAAGAGCCTTTAATCACATTCGTTACCATTTGCAATTATAAAATAGTCTAATATCTTCATTTTTCCAACATACGTAGCTATTACCCTCGAAAACGAAAACTTTTGACATAGGAAAAGAGCCTTTAATCACATTCGTTACCATTTGCATTTATAAAATAGTCTAATATCTTCATTTTTTACACATACATAGCTATTACCCTCGAAAACTAAAACTTTTGACATAGGAAAAGAGCCTTTAATCACATTCGTTACCATTTGCAATTATAAAATAGTCTAGTATCTTCATTTTTTCAACATACGTAGCTATTACCCTCGAAAACTAAAACTTTTGAAATAGGAAAAGAGCCTTTAAGCACTTTCTTTACCATGTGCAATCATAAAATAGTCTAATATCTTCATTTTTCCAACATACGTAGCTATTACCCTCGAAAACTAAAAATTTTGACATAGGAAAAGAGCCTTTAATCACATTCTTTACCATGTGCAATCATAAAATAGTCTAATATCTTCATTTTTTCAACATACGTAGCTATTACCCTC
Source organism: Artemia franciscana (assembly GCF_032884065.1). NCBI lineage: Eukaryota > Metazoa > Arthropoda > Branchiopoda > Anostraca > Artemiidae > Artemia > Artemia franciscana. The sequence continues at coordinate 17,543 of NW_027063819.1, forward strand.
GAAAACTAAAACTTTTGACATAGGAAAAGAGCCTTTAATCACATTCTTTACCATTTGCAATCATAAAGTAGTCTAATATCTTCATTTTTTCAACATACGTAGCTATTACCCTCGAAAACTAAAACTTTTGACATAGGAATAGAGCCTTTAATCACATTCTTTACCATGTGCAATCATAAAATAGTCTAATATCTTCATTTTTTCAACATACATAGCTATTACCCTCGAAAACGAAAACTTTTGATATAGGAAAAGAGCCTTTAAGCACTTTTTTTACCATCTGCAATCATAAAATAGTCTAATATCTTCATTTTTCCAACATACGTAGCTATTACCCTCGAAAACGAAAACTTTTGATATAGGAAAAGAGACTTTAATCACATTCTTTACCATTTGCAATCATAAAATAGTCTAATATCTTCATTTTTTCAACATACGTAGCTATTACCCTCAAAAACTAAAACTTTAGACATAGGAAAAGAGCCTTTAATCACATTCTTTACCATTTGCAATCATATAATAGTCTAATATCTGCATTTTTTCAACATACGTAGCTATTACCCTCGAAAACTAAAACTTTTGACATAGGAAAAGAACCTTTAATCACATTCTTTACCATTTGCAATCATAAAATAGTCTTATATCTTCATTTTTTTAACATACGTAGCTATTACCCTCGAAAACTAAAACTTTTGACATAGGAAAAGAGCCTTTAATCACATTCTTTACCATTTGCAATCATAAAATAGTCTAATATCTTCGTTTTTCCAACATACGTAGCTATTACCCTCGAAAACGAAAACTTTTGAAATAGGAAAAGAGCCTTTAATCACATTCTTTACCATTTGCAATCATAAAATAGTCTAATATCTTCATTTTTTCAACATACGTAGCTATTACCCTCGAAAACTAAAACTTTTGCCATAGAAAAAGTGCCTTTAATCACATTCTTTACCATGTGCAATCGTAAAATAGTCTAATATCTTCATTTTTCCGACATACGTAGCTATTACCCTCTAAAACGAAAACTTTTGAAATAGGAAAAGAGCCTTTAATCACATTCTTTACCATTTGCAATCATAAAATAGTCTAATATCTTTATATTTCCAACATACGTAGCTATTACCCTCGAAAACTAAAACTTTGAAATAGGAAAAGAGCCTTTATTCACATTCTTTACCATTTGCAATCATAAAATAGTCTAATATCTTCATTTTTTCACCATACGTAGCTATTACCCTCGAAAACTAAAACTTTTGACATAGGAAAAGAGCCTTTAATCACATTCTTTACCATTTGCAATCATAAAATAGTCTAATATCTTC
>NW_027063819.1:19018-49343 GCF_032884065.1 Artemia franciscana
GAAGATATTAGACTATTTTATGATTGCAAATGGTAAAGAATGTGATTAAAGGCTCTTTTCCTATGTCAAAAGTTTTAGTTTTCGAGGGTAATAGCTACGTATGTTGGAAAAATGAAGATATTAGACTATTTTATGATTGCACATGGTAAAGAATGTGATTAAAGGCTCTTTTCCTATGGCAAAAGTTTTAGTTTTCGAGGGTAATAGCTACGTATGTTGGAAAAATGAAGATATTAGACTATTTTATGATTGCACATGGTAAAGAATGTGATTAAAGGCTCTTTTCCTATCTCAAAAGTTTTAGTTTTCGAGGGTAATAGCTATGTATGTTGGAAAAAATGAAGATATTAGACTATTTTATGATTGCAAATGGTAAAGAAAGTGCTTAAAGGCTCTTTTCCTATTTCAAAAGTTTTAGTTTTCGAGGGTAATAGCTACGTATGTTGGAAAAAATGAAGATATTAGACTATTTTATGATTGCACATGGTAAAGAATGTGATTAAAGGCTCTTTTCCTATGTCAAAAGTTTTAGTTTTCGAGGGTAATAGCTACGTATGTTGAAAAAATGAAGATATTAGACTATTTTATGATTGCAAATGGTAAAGAATGTGATTAAAGGCTCTTTTCCTATGTCAAAAGTTTTAGTTTTCGAGGGTAATAGCTACGTATGTTGAAAAAATGAAAATATTAGACTATTTTATGATTGCAAATGGTAAAGAATGTGATTAAGGCTCTTTTCCTATGTTCAAAGTTTTAGTTTTCGAGGGTAATAGCTACGTATGTTGGAAAATGAAGATATTAGACTATTTTATGATTGCACATGGTAAAGAAAGTGCTTAAAGGCTCTTTTCCTATTTCAAAAGTTTTATTTTCGAGGGTAATAGCTACGTATGTTGAAAAAATGAAGATATTAGACTATTTTATGATTGCAAATGGTAACGAATGTGATTAAAGGCTCTTTTCCTATGTCAAAAGTTTTCGTTTTCGAGGGTAATAGCTATGTATGTTGAAAAAATGAAGATATTAGACTATTTTATGATTGCACATGGTAAAGAATGTGATTAAAGGCTCTTTTCCTATGTCAAAAGTTTTAGTTTTCGAGGGTAATAGCTACGTATGTTGAAAAAATGAAGATATTAGACTATTTTATGATTGCAAATGGTAAAGAATGTGATTAAAGGCTCTTTTCCTATGTCAAAAGTTTTAGTTTTCGAGGGTAATAGCTACGTATGTTGAAAAAATGAAGATATTAGACTATTTTATGATTGCAAATGGTAAAGAATGTGATTAAAGGCTCTTTTCCTATTTCAAAAGTTTTAGTTTTCGAGGGTAATAGCTACGTATGTTGAAAAATGAAGATATTAGACTATTTTATGATTGCACATGGTAAAGAATGTGATTAAAGGCTCTTTTCCTATTTCAAAAGTTTTAGTTTTCGAGGGTAATAGCTACGTATGTTGAAAAAATGAAGATATTAGACTATTTTATGATTGCAATGGTAAAGAATGTGATTAAAGGCTCTTTTCCTATTTCAAAAGTTTTAGTTTTCGAGGGTAATAGCTACGTATGTTGAAAAAATGAAGATATTAGACTATTTTATGATTGCAAATGGTAAAGAATGTGATTAAAGGCTCTTTTCCTATGTCAAAAGTTTTAGTTTTCGAGGGTAATAGCTACGTATGTTGAAAAAATGAAGATATTAGACTATTTTATATTGCAAATGGTAACGAATGTGATTAAAGGCTCTTTTCCTATGTCAAAAGTTTTAGTTTTCGAGGGTAATAGCTACGTATGTTGAAAAAATGAAGATATTAGACTATTTTATGATTGCAAATGGTAAAGAATGTGATTAAAGGCTCTTTTCCTATGTCAAAAGTTTTAGTTTTCGAGGGTAATAGCTACGTATGTTGGAAAAATGAAGATATTAGACTATTTTATGATTGCACATGGTAAAGAATGTGATTAAAGGCTCTTTTCCTATGTCAAAAGTTTTAGTTTTCGAGGGTAATAGCTACGTATGTTGAAAAAATGAAGATATTAGACTATTTTATGATTGCAAATGGTAAAGAATGTGATTAAAGGCTCTTTTCCTATGTCAAAAGTTTTAGTTTTCGAGGGTAATAGCTACGTATGTTGAAAAAATGAAGATATTAGACTATTTTATGATTGCACATGGTAAAGAATGTGATTAAAGGCTCTTTTCCTATGTCAAAAGTTTTAGTTTTCGAGGGTAATAGCTACGTATGTTGAAAAATGAAGATATTAGACTATTTTATGATTGCACATGGTAAAGAATGTGATTAAAGGCTCTTTTCCTATTTCAAAAGTTTTAGTTTTCGAGGGTAATAGCTACGTATGTTGAAAAAATGAAGATATTAGACTATTTTATATTGCAAATGGTAAAGAATGTGATTAAAGGCTCTTTTCCTATGTCAAAAGTTTTCGTTTTCGAGGGTAATAGCTACGTATGTTGGAAAAATGAAGATATTAGACTATTTTATGATTGCACATGGTAAAGAATGTGATTAAAGGCTCTTTTCCTATGTCAAAAGTTTTAGTTTTCGAGGGTAATAGCTACGTATGTTGGAAAAATGAAGATATTAGACTATTTTATGATTGCACATGGTAAAGAATGTGATTAAAGGCTCTTTTCCTATGTCAAAAGTTTTAGTTTTCGAGGGTAATAGCTACGTATGTTGAAAAAATGAAGATATTAGACTATTTTATGATTGCAAATGGTAACGAATGTGATTAAAGGCTCTTTTCCTATGTCAAAAGTTTTAGTTTTCGAGGGTAATAGCTATGTATGTTGAAAAAATGAAGATATTAGACTATTTTATGATTGCAAATGGTAACGAATGTGATTAAAGGCTCTTTTCCTATGTCAAAAGTTTTCGTTTTCGAGGGTAATAGCTACGTATGTTGGAAAAATGAAGATATTAGACTATTTTATGATTGCACATGGTAAAGAATGTGATTAAAGGCTCTTTTCCTATGTCAAAAGTTTTAGTTTTCGAGGGTAATAGCTACGTATGTTGAAAAAATGAAGATATTAGACTATTTTATGATTGCAAATGGTAAAGAATGTGATTAAAGGCTCTTTTCCTATGTCAAAAGTTTTAGTTTTCGAGGGTAATAGCTACGTATGTTGAAAAAATGAAGATATTAGACTATTTTATGATTGCAAATGGTAAAGAATGTGCTTAAAGGCTCTTTTCCTATTTCAAAAGTTTTAGTTTTCGAGGGTAATAGCTACGTATGTTGAAAAAATGAAGATATTAGACTATTTTATGATTGCAAATGGTAAAGAATGTGATTAAAGGCTCTTTTCCTATGTCAAAAGTTTTAGTTTTCGAGGGTAATAGCTACGTATGTTGAAAAAATGAAGATATTAGACTATTTTATGATTGCAAATGGTAAAGAATGTGATTAAAGGCTCTTTTCCTATGTCAAAAGTTTTCGTTTTCGAGGGTAATAGCTACGTATGTTGGAAAAATGAAGATATTAGACTATTTTATGATTGCACATGGTAAAGAATGTGATTAAAGGCTCTTTTCCTATGTCAAAAGTTTTAGTTTTCGAGGGTAATAGCTACGTATGTTGGAAAAATGAAGATATTAGACTATTTTATGATTGCACATGGTAAAGAATGTGATTAAAGGCTCTTTTCCTATGGCAAAAGTTTTAGTTTTCGAGGGTAATAGCTACGTATGTTGAAAAAATGAAGATATTAGACTATTTTATGATTGCAAATGGTAAAGAATGTGATTAAAGGCTCTTTTCCTATGTCAAAAGTTTTAGTTTTCGAGGGTAATAGCTACGTATGTTGGAAAAATGAAGATATTAGACTATTTTATGATTGCACATGGTAAAGAATGTGATTAAAGGCTCTTTTCCTATGTCAAAAGTTTTAGTTTTCGAGGGTAATAGCTACGTATGTTGAAAAAATGAAGATATTAGACTATTTTATGATTGCAAATGGTAAAGAATGTGATTAAAGGCTCTTTTTCCTATGTCAAAAGTTTTAGTTTTCGAGGGTAATAGCTACGTATGTTGAAAAAATGAAGATATTAGACTATTTTATGATTGCAAATGGTAAAGAATGTGATTAAAGGCTCTTTTCCTATGTCAAAAGTTTTAGTTTTCGAGGGTAATAGCTACGTATGTTGGAAAAATGAAGATATTAGACTATTTTATGATTGCAAATGGTAAAGAATGTGATTAAAGGCTCTTTTCCTATTTCAAAAGTTTTAGTTTTCGAGGGTAATAGCTACGTATGTTGAAAAAATGAAGATATTAGACTATTTTATGATTGCAAATGGTAAAGAATGTGATTAAAGGCTCTTTTCCTATGTAAAAGTTTTAGTTTTCGAGGGTAATAGCTACGTATGTTGAAAAAATGAAGATATTAGACTATTTTATGATTGCAAATGGTAAAGAATGTGATTAAAGGCTCTTTTCCTATTTCAAAAGTTTTAGTTTTCGAGGGTAATAGCTACGTATGTTGAAAAAATGAAGATATTAGACTATTTTATGATTGCAAATGGTAAAGAATGTGATTAAAGGCTCTTTTCCTATGTCAAAAGTTTTAGTTTTCGAGGGTAATAGCTACGTATGTTGAAAAAATGAAGATATTAGACTATTTTATAATTGCAAATGGTAAAGAATGTGATTAAAGGCTCTTTTCCTATGTCAAAAGTTTTAGTTTTCGAGGGTAATAGCTACGTATGTTGGAAAAAATGAAGATATTAGACTATTTTATGATTGCACATGGTAAAGAATGTGATTAAAGGCTCTTTTCCTATGTCAAAAGTTTTAGTTTTCGAGGGTAATAGCTACGTATGTTGGAAAAATGAAGATATTAGACTATTTTATGATTGCACATGGTAAAGAATGTGATTAAAGGCTCTTTTCCTATGTCAAAAGTTTTAGTTTTCGAGGGTAATAGCTACGTATGTTGAAAAAATGAAGATATTAGACTATTTTATGATTGCAAATGGTAAAGAATGTGATTAAAGGCTCTTTTCCTATGTCAAAAGTTTTAGTTTTCGAGGGTAATAGCTACGTATGTTGAAAAAATGAAGATATTAGACTATTTTATGATTGCAAATGGTAAAGAATGTGATTAAAGGCTCTTTTCCTATTTCAAAAGTTTTAGTTTTCGAGGGTAATAGCTACGTATGTTGGAAAAATGAAGATATTAGACTATTTTATGATTGCACATGGTAAAGAATGTGATTAAAGGCTCTTTTCCTATTTCAAAAGTTTTAGTTTTCGAGGGTAATAGCTACGTATGTTGAAAAAATGAAGATATTAGACTATTTTATGATTGCAAATGGTAAAGAATGTGATTAAAGGCTCTTTTCCTATGTCAAAAGTTTTAGTTTTCGAGGGTAATAGCTACGTATGTTGGAAAAAATGAAGATATTAGACTATTTTATGATTGCACATGGTAAAGAATGTGATTAAAGGCTCTTTTCCTATGTCAAAAGTTTTAGTTTTCGAGGGTAATAGCTACGTATGTTGGAAAAATGAAGATATTAGACTATTTTATGATTGCACATGGTAAAGAATGTGATTAAAGGCTCTTTTCCTATGTCAAAAGTTTTAGTTTCGACTATATTTATAATTGCAAATGGTAACGAATGTGATTAAAGGCTCTTTTCCTATGTCAAAAGTTTTAGTTTTCGAGGGTAATAGCTATGTATGTTGAAAAAATGAAGATATTAGACTATTTTATAAATGCAAATGGTAACGAATGTGATTAAAGGCTCTTTTCCTATGTCAAAAGTTTTCGTTTTCGAGGGTAATAGCTACGTATGTTGGAAAAATGAAGATATTAGACTATTTTATGATTGCACATGGTAAAGAATGTGCTTAAAGGCTCTTTTCCTATGTCAAAAGTTTTAGTTTTCGAGGGTAATAGCTACGTATGTTGGAAAAATGAAGATATTAGACTATTTTATGATTGCACATGGTAAAGAATGTGATTAAAGGCTCTTTTTCTATGGCAAAAGTTTTAGTTTTCGAGGGTAATAGCTACGTATGTTGAAAAAATGAAGATATTAGACTATTTTATGATTGCAAATGGTAAAGAATGTGATTAAAGGCTCTTTTCCTATGTCAAAAGTTTTAGTTTCGAGGGTAATAGCTACGTATGTTGGAAAAATGAAGATATTAGACTATTTTATGATTGCACATGGTAAAGCAAGCGCTTAAAGGCTCTTTTCCTATTTCAAAAGTTTTAGTTTTCGAGGGTAATAGCTATGTATGTTGAAAAAATGAAGATATTAGACTATTTTATGATTGCAAATGGTAACGAATGTGATTAAAGGCTCTTTTCCTATGTCAAAAGTTTTAGTTTTCGAGGGTAATAGCTACGTATGTTGAAAAAATGAAGATATTAGACTATTTTATGATTGCAAATGGTAAAGAATGTGATTAAAGGCTCTTTTCCTATGTCAAAAGTTTTAGTTTTCAAGGGTAATAGCTACGTATGTTGGAAAAATGAAGATATTAGACTATTTTATGATCGTACTTGGTAAAGAAAGTGCTTAAAGGCTCTTTTCCTATTTCAAATGTTTTAGTTTTCGAGGGTAATAGCTACGTATGTTGAAAAAATGAAGATATTAGACTATTTTATGATTGCAAATGGTAAAGAATGTGATTAAAGGCTCTTTTCCTATGTAAAAAGTTTTAGTTTTCGAGGGTAATAGCTACGTATGTTGAAAAAATGAAGATATTAGACTATTTTATGATTGCAAATGGTAAAGAATGTGATTAAAGGCTCTTTTCCTATTTCAAAAGTTTTAGTTTTCGAGGGTAATAGCTACGTATGTTGGAAAAATGAAGATATTAGACTATTTTATGATTGCACATGGTAAAGAAAGTGCTTAAAGGCTCTTTTCCTATTTCAAAAGTTTTAGTTTTCGAGGGTAATAGCTACGTATGTTGAAAAAATGAAGATATTAGACTATTTTATGATTGCAAATGGTAAAGAATGTGATTAAAGGCTCTTTTCCTATGTCAAAAGTTTTAGTTTTCGAGGGTAATAGCTACGTATGTTGAAAAAATGAAGATATTAGACTATTTTATGATTGCAAATGGTAAAGAATGTGATTAAAGGCTCTTTTCCTATGTCAAAAGTTTTAGTTTTCGAGGGTAATAGCTACGTATGTTGAAAAAATGAAGATATTAGACTATTTTATGATTGCAAATGGTAAAGAATGTGATTAAAGGCTCTTTTCCTATGTCAAAAGTTTTAGTTTTCGAGGGTAATAGCTACGTATGTTGGAAAAATGAAGATATTAGACTATTTTATGATTGCACATGGTAAAGAATGTGATTAAAGGCTCTTTTCCTATTTCAAAAGTTTTAGTTTTCGAGGGTAATAGCTACGTATGTTGAAAAAATGAAGATATTAGACTATTTTATGATTGCAAATGGTAAAGAATGTGATTAAAGGCTCTTTTCCTATGTCAAAAGTTTTAGTTTTCGAGGGTAATAGCTACGTATGTTGAAAAAATGAAGATATTAGACTATTTTATAATTGCACATGGTAAAGAATGTGATTAAAGGCTCTTTTCCTATGTCAAAAGTTTTAGTTTTCGAGGGTAATAGCTACGTATGTTGAAAAAATGAAGATATTAGACTATTTTATGATTGCACATGGTAAAGAATGTGATTAAAGGCTCTTTTTCCTATGTCAAAAGTTTTAGTTTTCGAGGGTAATAGCTACGTATGTTGAAAAAATGAAGATATTAGACTATTTTATGATTGCACATGGTAAAGAATGTGATTAAAGGCTCTTTTCCTATTTCAAAAGTTTTAGTTTTCGAGGGTAATAGCTACGTATGTTGGAAAAAATGAAGATATTAGACTATTTTATGATTGCAAATGGTAAAGAATGTGATTAAAGGCTCTTTTCCTATGTCAAAAGTTTTAGTTTTCGAGGGTAATAGCTACGTATGTTAAAAAATGAAGATATTAGACTATTTTATGATTGCAAATGGTAAAGAATGTGATTAAAGGCTCTTTTCCTATGTCAAAAGTTTTAGTTTTCGAGGGTAATAGCTACGTATGTTGGAAAAATGAAGATATTAGACTATTTTATGATTGCACATGGTAAAGAATGTGATTAAAGGCTCTTTTCCTATTTCAAAAGTTTTAGTTTTCGAGGGTAATAGCTACGTATGTTGAAAAAATGAAGATATTAGACTATTTTATGATTGCAAATGGTAAAGAATGTGATTAAAGGCTCTTTTCCTATGTCAAAAGTTTTAGTTTTCGAGGGTAATAGCTACGTATGTTGGAAAAATGAAGATATTAGACTATTTTATGATTGCACATGGTAAAGAATGTGATTAAAGGCTCTTTTCCTATGTCAAAAGTTTTAGTTTTCGAGGGTAATAGCTACGTATGTTGAAAAAATGAAGATATTAGACTATTTTATGATTGCACATGGTAAAGAATGTGATTAAAGGCTCTTTTCCTATGTCAAAAGTTTTATTTTTCGAGGGTAATAGCTACGTATGTTGAAAAAATGAAGATATTAGACTATTTTATAATTGCAAATGGTAACGAATGTGATTAAAGGCTCTTTTCCTATGTCAAAAGTTTTAGTTTTCGAGGGTAATAGCTATGTATGTTGAAAAAAAGAAGATATTAGACTATTTTATAAATGCAAATGGTAACGAATGTGATTAAAGGCTCTTTTCCTATGTCAAAAGTTTTCGTTTTCGAGGGTAATAGCTACGTATGTTGGAAAAATGAAGATATTAGACTATTTTATGATTGCACATGGTAAAGAATGTGCTTAAAGGCTCTTTTCCTATGTCAAAAGTTTTAGTTTTCGAGGGTAATAGCTACGTATGTTGGAAAAATGAAGATATTAGACTATTTTATGATTGCACATGGTAAAGAATGTGATTAAAGGCTCTTTTTCTATGGCAAAAGTTTTAGTTTTCGAGGGTAATAGCTACGTATGTTGAAAAAATGAAGATATTAGACTATTTTATGATTGCAAATGGTAAAGAATGTGATTAAAGGCTCTTTTCCTATGTCAAAAGTTTTAGTTTCCGAGGGTAATAGCTACGTATGTTGGAAAAATGAAGATATTAGACTATTTTATGATTGCACATGGTAAAGCAAGCGCTTAAAGGCTCTTTTCCTATTTCAAAAGTTTTAGTTTTCGAGGGTAATAGCTATGTATGTTGAAAAAATGAAGATATTAGACTATTTTATGATTGCAAATGGTAACGAATGTGATTAAAGGCTCTTTTCCTATGTCAAAAGTTTTAGTTTTCGAGGGTAATAGCTACGTATGTTGAAAAAATGAAGATATTAGACTATTTTATGATTGCAAATGGTAAAGAATGTGATTAAAGGCTCTTTTCCTATGTCAAAAGTTTTAGTTTTCAAGGGTAATAGCTACGTATGTTGGAAAAATGAAGATATTAGACTATTTTATGATCGTACTTGGTAAAGAAAGTGCTTAAAGGCTCTTTTCCTATTTCAAATGTTTTAGTTTTCGAGGGTAATAGCTACGTATGTTGAAAAAATGAAGATATTAGACTATTTTATGATTGCAAATGGTAAAGAATGTGATTAAAGGCTCTTTTCCTATGTAAAAAGTTTTAGTTTTCGAGGGTAATAGCTACGTATGTTGAAAAAATGAAGATATTAGACTATTTTATGATTGCAAATGGTAAAGAATGTGATTAAAGGCTCTTTTCCTATTTCAAAAGTTTTCGTTTTCGAGGCCAATAGCTACGTATGTTGGAAAAATGAAGATATTAGACTATTTTATGATTGCACATGGTAAAGAAAGTGCTTAAAGGCTCTTTTCCTATTTCAAAAGTTTTATTTTTCGAGGGTAATAGCTACGTATGTTGAAAAAATGAAGATACTAGACTATTTTATAATTGCAAATGGTAACGAATGTGATTAAAGGCTCTTTTCCTATGTCAAAAGTTTTAGTTTTCGAGGGTAATAGCTATGTATGTTGAAAAAATGAAGATATTAGACTATTTTATAAATGCAAATGGTAACGAATGTGATTAAAGGCTCTTTTCCTATGTCAAAAGTTTTCGTTTTCGAGGGTAATAGCTACGTATGTTGGAAAAATGAAGATATTAGACTATTTTATGATTGCACATGGTAAAGAATGTGATTAAAGGCTCTTTTCCTATGTCAAAAGTTTTAGTTTTCGAGGGTAATAGCTACGTATGTCGGAAAAATGAAGATATTAGACTATTTTATGATTGCACATGGTAAAGAATGTGATTAAAGGCTCTTTTTCTATGGCAAAAGTTTTAGTTTTCGAGGGTAATAGCTACGTATGTTGAAAAAATGAAGATATTAGACTATTTTATGATTGCAAATGGTAAAGAATGTGATTAAAGGCTCTTTTCCTATGTCAAAAGTTTTAGTTTTCGAGGGTAATAGCTACGTATGTTGGAAAAATGAAGATATTAGACTATTTTATGATTGCACATGGTAAAGAATGTGCTTAAAGGCTCTTTTCCTATTTCAAAAGTTTTAGTTTTCGAGGGTAATAGCTACGTATGTTGAAAAAATGAAGATATTAGACTATTTTATGATTGCAAATGGTAAAGAATGTGATTAAAGGCTCTTTTCCTATGTCAAAAGTTTTAGTTTTCGAGGGTAATAGCTACGTATGTTGAAAAAATGAAGATATTAGACTATTTTATGATTGCACATGGTAAAGAATGTGATTAAAGGCTCTTTTCCTATTTCAAAAGTTTTAGTTTTCGAGGGTAATAGCTACGTATGTTGGAAAAATGAAGATATTAGACTATTTTATGATTGCAAATGGTAAAGAATGTGATTAAAGGCTCTTTTCCTATGTCAAAAGTTTTAGTTTTCGAGGGTAATAGCTACGTATGTTGAAAAAATGAAGATATTAGACTATTTTATGATTGCACATGGTAAAGAATGTGATTAAAGGCTCTTTTCCTATTTCAAAAGTTTTAGTTTTCGAGGGTAATAGCTACGTATGTTGGAAAATGAAGATATTAGACTATTTTATGATTGCACATGGTAAAGAATGTGATTAAAGGCTCTTTTCCTATGTCAAAAGTTTTAGTTTTCGAGGGTAATAGCTACGTATGTTGAAAAAATGAAGATATTAGACTATTTTATGATTGCAAATGGTAAAGAATGTGATTAAAGGCTCTTTTCCTATGTCAAAAGTTTTAGTTTTCGAGGGTAATAGCTACGTATGTTGGAAAAAATGAAGATATTAGACTATTTTATGATTGCACATGGTAAAGAATGTGATTAAAGGCTCTTTTCCTATGTCAAAAGTTTTAGTTTTCGAGGGTAATAGCTACGTATGTTGGAAAAATGAAGATATTAGACTATTTTATGATTGCACATGGTAAAGAAAGTGCTTAAAGGCTCTTTTCCTATTTCAAAAGTTTTAGTTTTCGAGGGTAATAGCTACGTATGTTGAAAAAATGAAGATATTAGACTATTTTATGATTGCAAATGGTAAAGAATGTGATTAAAGGCTCTTTTCCTATGTCAAAAGTTTTAGTTTTCGAGGGTAATAGCTACGTATGTTGGAAAAATGAAGATATTAGACTATTTTATGATTGCAAATGGTAAAGAATGTGATTAAAGGCTCTTTTCCTATGTCAAAAGTTTTAGTTTTCGAGGGTAATAGCTACGTATGTTGGAAAAATGAAGATATTAGACTATTTTATGATTGCACATGGTAAAGAATGTGATTAAAGGCTCTTTTCCTATGTCAAAAGTTTTAGTTTTCGAGGGTAATAGCTACGTATGTTGAAAAAATGAAGATATTAGACTATTTTATGATTGCACATGGTAAAGAATGTGATTAAAGGCTCTTTTCCTATTTCAAAAGTTTTAGTTTTCGAGGGTAATAGCTACGTATGTTGAAAAAATGAAGATATTAGACTATTTTATGATTGCACATGGTAAAGAATGTGATTAAAGGCTCTTTTCCTATGTCAAAAGTTTTAGTTTTCGAGGGTAATAGCTACGTATGTTGGAAAAATGAAGATATTAGACTATTTTATGATTGCACATGGTAAAGAATGTGATTAAAGGCTCTTTTCCTATGTCAAAAGTTTTAGTTTTCGAGGGTAATAGCTACGTATGTTGAAAAAATGAAGATATTAGACTATTTTATGATTGCACATGGTAAAGAATGTGATTAAAGGCTCTTTTCCTATGTCAAAAGTTTTAGTTTTCGAGGGTAATAGCTACGTATGTTGAAAAAATGAAGATATTAGACTATTTTATGATTGCAAATGGTAAAGAATGTGATTAAAGGCTCTTTTCCTATGTCAAAAGTTTTAGTTTTCGAGGGTAATAGCTACGTATGTTGGAAAAATGAAGATATTAGACTATTTTATGATTGCAATGGTAAAGAAAGTGCTTAAAGGCTCTTTTCCTATTTCAAAAGTTTTAGTTTTCGAGGGTAATAGCTACGTATGTTGAAAAAATGAAGATATTAGACTATTTTATGATTGCAATGGTAAAGAATGTGATTAAAGGCTCTTTTCCTATTTCAAAAGTTTTAGTTTTCGAGGGTAATAGCTACGTATGTTGAAAAAATGAAGATATTAGACTATTTTATGATTGCAAATGGTAAAGAATGTGATTAAAGGCTCTTTTCCTATGTCAAAAGTTTTAGTTTTCGAGGGTAATAGCTACGTATGTTGAAAAAATGAAGATATTAGACTATTTTATGATTGCACATGGTAAAGAATGTGATTAAAGGCTCTTTTCCTATGTCAAAAGTTTTAGTTTTCGAGGGTAATAGCTACGTATGTTGAAAAATGAAGATATTAGACTATTTTATGATTGCAAATGGTAAAGAATGTGATTAAAGGCTCTTTTCCTATGTCAAAAGTTTTAGTTTTCGAGGGTAATAGCTACGTATGTTGAAAAAATGAAGATATTAGACTATTTTATGATTGCACATGGTAAAGAATGTGATTAAAGGCTCTTTTCCTATGTCAAAAGTTTTAGTTTTCGAGGGTAATAGCTACGTATGTTGGAAAAATGAAGATATTAGACTATTTTATGATTGCACATGGTAAAGAAAGTGCTTAAAGGCTCTTTTCCTATTTCAAAAGTTTTAGTTTTCGAGGGTAATAGCTACGTATGTTGAAAAAATGAAGATATTAGACTATTTTATGATTGCACATGGTAAAGAATGTGATTAAAGGCTCTTTTCCTATTTCAAAAGTTTTAGTTTTCGAGGGTAATAGCTACGTATGTTGAAAAAATGAAGATATTAGACTATTTTATGATTGCAAATGGTAAAGAATGTGATTAAAGGCTCTTTTCCTATGTCAAAAGTTTTAGTTTTCGAGGGTAATAGCTACGTATGTTGAAAAAATGAAGATATTAGACTATTTTATAATTGCAAATGGTAAAGAATGTGATTAAAGGCTCTTTTCCTATGTCAAAAGTTTTAGTTTTCGAGGGTAATAGCTACGTATGTTGAAAAATGAAGATATTAGACTATTTTATGATTGCAATGGTAAAGAATGTGATTAAAGGCTCTTTTCCTATTTCAAAAGTTTTAGTTTTCGAGGGTAATAGCTACGTATGTTGAAAAAATGAAGATATTAGACTATTTTATGATTGCAAATGGTAAAGAATGTGATTAAAGGCTCTTTTCCTATGTCAAAAGTTTTAGTTTTCGAGGGTAATAGCTACGTATGTTGGAAAAATGAAGATATTAGACTATTTTATGATTGCACATGGTAAAGAATGTGATTAAAGGCTCTTTTCCTATGTCAAAAGTTTTAGTTTTCGAGGGTAATAGCTACGTATGTTGGAAAAAATGAAGATATTAGACTATTTTATGATTGCACATGGTAAAGAAATGTGATTAAAGGCTCTTTTCCTATTTCAAAAGTTTTAGTTTTCGAGGGTAATAGCTACGTATGTTGAAAAAATGAAGATATTAGACTATTTTATGATTGCAAATGGTAAAGAATGTGATTAAAGGCTCTTTTCCTATGTCAAAAGTTTTAGTTTTCGAGGGTAATAGCTACGTATGTTGAAAAAATGAAGATATTAGACTATTTTATGATTGCAAATGGTAAAGAATGTGATTAAAGGCTCTTTTCCTATGTCAAAAGTTTTAGTTTTCGAGGGTAATAGCTACGTATGTTGAAAAAATGAAGATATTAGACTATTTTATGATTGCAAATGGTAAAGAATGTGATTAAAGGCTCTTTTCCTATGTCAAAAGTTTTAGTTTTCGAGGGTAATAGCTACGTATGTTGAAAAATGAAGATATTAGACTATTTTATGATTGCAAATGGTAAAGAATGTGATTAAAGGCTCTTTTCCTATGTCAAAAGTTTTAGTTTTCGAGGGTAATAGCTACGTATGTTGAAAAAATGAAGATATTAGACTATTTTATGATTGCAAATGGTAAAGAATGTGATTAAAGGCTCTTTTCCTATGTCAAAAGTTTTAGTTTTCGAGGGTAATAGCTACGTATGTTGAAAAAATGAAGATATTAGACTATTTTATGATTGCAAATGGTAAAGAATGTGATTAAAGGCTCTTTTCCTATGTCAAAAGTTTTAGTTTTCGAGGGTAATAGCTACGTATGTTGGAAAAATGAAGATATTAGACTATTTTATGATTGCACATGGTAAAGAATGTGATTAAAGGCTCTTTTCCTATGTCAAAAGTTTTAGTTTTCGAGGGTAATAGCTACGTATGTTGAAAAAATGAAGATATTAGACTATTTTATGATTGCAAATGGTAAAGAATGTGATTAAAGGCTCTTTTCCTATTTCAAAAGTTTTAGTTTTCGAGGGTAATAGCTACGTATGTTGAAAAAATGAAGATATTAGACTATTTTATGATTGCAAATGGTAAAGAATGTGATTAAAGGCTCTTTTCCTATGTCAAAAGTTTTAGTTTTCGAGGGTAATAGCTACGTATGTTGAAAAAATGAAGATATTAGACTATTTTATGATTGCAAATGGTAAAGAATGTGATTAAAGGCTCTTTTCCTATGTCAAAAGTTTTAGTTTTCGAGGGTAATAGCTACGTATGTGGAAAAAATCAAGATATTAGACTATTTTATGATTGCAAATGGTAAAGAATGTGATTAAAGGCTCTTTTCCTATGTCAAAAGTTTTAGTTTTCGAGGGTAATAGCTACGTATGTTGAAAAAATGAAGATATTAGACTATTTTATGATTGCAAATGGTAAAGAATGTGATTAAAGGCTCTTTTCCTATGTCAAAAGTTTTGTTTTCGAGGGTAATAGCTACGTATGTTGGAAAAAATGAAGATATTAGACTATTTTATGATTGCAAATGGTAAAGAATGTGATTAAAGGCTCTTTTCCTATGTCAAAAGTTTTAGTTTTCGAGGGTAATAGCTACGTATGTTGAAAAAATGAAGATATTAGACTA
Source organism: Artemia franciscana (assembly GCF_032884065.1). Classification (NCBI taxonomy): domain Eukaryota; kingdom Metazoa; phylum Arthropoda; class Branchiopoda; order Anostraca; family Artemiidae; genus Artemia; species Artemia franciscana. Next base: position 34,467 of record NW_027063819.1, read on the forward strand.
TTTTATGATTGCAATGGTAAAGAATGTGATTAAAGGCTCTTTTCCTATGTCAAAAGTTTTAGTTTTCGAGGGTAATAGCTACGTATGTTGAAAAAATGAAGATATTAGACTATTTTATGATTGCAAATGGTAAAGAATGTGATTAAAGGCTCTTTTCCTATGTCAAAAGTTTTAGTTTTCGAGGGTAATAGCTACGTATGTTGAAAAAATGAAGATATTAGACTATTTTATGATTGCAAATGGTAAAGAATGTGATTAAAGGCTCTTTTCCTATGTCAAAAGTTTTAGTTTTCGAGGGTAATAGCTACGTATGTTGGAAAAATGAAGATATTAGACTATTTTATGATTGCAGATGGTAAAAAAAGTGATTAAAGGCTCTTTTCCTATATCAAAAGTTTTCGTTTTCGAGGGTAATAGCTACGTATGTTGAAAAAATGAAGATATTAGACTATTTTATGATTGCACATGGTAAAGAATGTGATTAAAGGCTCTTTTCCTATGTCAAAAGTTTTAGTTTTCGAGGGTAATAGCTACGTATGTTGAAAAAATGAAGATATTAGACTATTTTATGATTGCAAATGGTAAAGAATGTGATTAAAGGCTCTTTTCCTATGTCAAAAGTTTTAGTTTTCGAGGGTAATAGCTACGTATGTTGAAAAAATGAAGATATTAGACTATTTTATGATTGCACATGGTAAAGAATGTGATTAAAGGCTCTTTTCCTATGTCAAAAGTTTTAGTTTTCGAGGGTAATAGCTACGTATGTTGGAAAAATGAAGATATTAGACTATTTTATGATTGCACATGGTAAAGAATGTGATTAAAGGCTCTTTTCCTATGTCAAAAGTTTTAGTTTTCGAGGGTAATAGCTACGTATGTTGAAAAAATGAAGATATTAGACTATTTTATGATTGCAAATGGTAAAGAATGTGATTAAAGGCTCTTTTCCTATGTCAAAAGTTTTAGTTTTCGAGGGTAATAGCTACGTATGTTGGAAAAATGAAGATATTAGACTATTTTATGATTGCATGGTAAAGAATGTGATTAAAGGCTCTTTTCCTATGTCAAAAGTTTTAGTTTTCGAGGGTAATAGCTACGTATGTTGAAAAATGAAGATATTAGACTATTTTATGATTGCAAATGGTAAAGAATGTGATTAAAGGCTCTTTTCCTATGTCAAAAGTTTTAGTTTTCGAGGGTAATAGCTACGTATGTTGAAAAAATGAAGATATTAGACTATTTTATGATTGCAAATGGTAAAGAATGTGATTAAAGGCTCTTTTCCTATGTCAAAAGTTTTAGTTTTCGAGGGTAATAGCTACGTATGTTGAAAAAATGAAGATATTAGACTATTTTATGATTGCACATGGTAAAGAATGTGATTAAAGGCTCTTTTCCTATGTCAAAAGTTTTAGTTTTCGAGGGTAATAGCTACGTATGTTGAAAAAATGAAGATATTAGACTATTTTATGATTGCAAATGGTAAAGAATGTGATTAAAGGCTCTTTTCCTATGTCAAAAGTTTTAGTTTTCGAGGGTAATAGCTACGTATGTTGAAAAATGAAGATATTAGACTATTTTATGATTGCAAATGGTAAAGAATGTGATTAAAGGCTCTTTTCCTATGTCAAAAGTTTTAGTTTTCGAGGGTAATAGCTACGTATGTTGGAAAAATGAAGATATTAGACTATTTTATGATTGCACATGGTAAAGAATGTGATTAAAGGCTCTTTTCCTATGTCAAAAGTTTTAGTTTTCGAGGGTAATAGCTACGTATGTTGAAAAAATGAAGATATTAGACTATTTTATAATTGCAAATGGTAAAGAATGTGATTAAAGGCTCTTTTCCTATGTCAAAAGTTTTAGTTTTCGAGGGTAATAGCTACGTATGTTGGAAAAATGAAGATATTAGACTATTTTATGATTGCACATGGTAAAGAATGTGATTAAAGGCACTTTTCCTATGGCAAAAGTTTTAGTTTTCGAGGGTAATAGCTACGTATGTTGAAAAAATGAAGATATTAGACTATTTTATGATTGCAAATGGTAAAGAATGTGATTAAAGGCTCTTTTCCTATTTCAAAAGTTTTAGTTTTCGAGGGTAATAGCTACGTATGTTGGAAAAAATGAAGATATTAGACTATTTTATGATTGCAAATGGTAAAGAATGTGATTAAAGGCTCTTTTCCTATGTCAAAAGTTTTAGTTTTCGAGGGTAATAGCTACGTATGTTGAAAAAAATGAAGATATTAGACTATTTTATGATTGCAAATGGTAAAGAATGTGATTAAAGGCTCTTTTCCTATGTCAAAAGTTTTAGTTTTCGAGGGTAATAGCTACGTATGTTGAAAAAATGAAGATATTAGACTATTTTATGATTGCAAATGGTAAAGAATGTGATTAAAGGCTCTTTTCCTATGTCAAAAGTTTTAGTTTTCGAGGGTAATAGCTACGTATGTTGAAAAAATGAAGATATTAGACTATTTTATGATTGCAAATGGTAAAGAATGTGATTAAAGGCTCTTTTCCTATATCAAAAGTTTTCGTTTTCGAGGGTAATAGCTACGTATGTTGGAAAAATGAAGATATTAGACTATTTTATGATTGCATATGGTAAAGAAAGTGCTTAAAGGCTCTTTTCCTATATCAAAAGTTTTAGTTTTCGAGGGTAATAGCTACGTATGTTGAAAAAATGAAGATATTAGACTATTTTATGATTGCACATGGTAAAGAATGTGATTAAAGGCTCTTTTCCTATGTCAAAAGTTTTAGTTTTCGAGGGTAATAGCTACGTATGTTGAAAAAATGAAGATATTAGACTATTTATGATTGCAAATGGTAAAGAATGTGATTAAAGGCTCTTTTCCTATGTCAAAAGTTTTAGTTTTCGAGGGTAATAGCTACGTATGTTGAAAAAATGAAGATATTAGACTATTTTATGATTGCACATGGTAAAGAATGTGATTAAAGGCTCTTTTCCTATGTCAAAATTTTTAGTTTTCGAGGGTAATAGCTACGTATGTTGGAAAAATGAAGATATTAGACTATTTTATGATTGCACATGGTAAAGAAAGTGCTTAAAGGCTCTTTTCCTATTTCAAAAGTTTTAGTTTTCGAGGGTAATAGCTACGTATGTTGAAAAAATGAAGATATTAGACTATTTTATGATTGCAAATGGTAACGAATGTGATTAAAGGCTCTTTTCCTATGTCAAAAGTTTTAGTTTTCGAGGGTAATAGCTACGTATGTTGGAAAAAATGAAGATATTAGACTATTTTATGATTGCAAATGGTAACGAATGTGATTAAAGGCTCTTTTCCTATGTCAAAAGTTTTCGTTTTCGAGGGTAATAGCTACGTATGTTGGAAAAAATGAAGATATTAGACTATTTTATGATTGCAAATGGTAAAGAATGTGATTAAAGGCTCTTTTCCTATGTCAAAAGTTTTAGTTTTCGAGGGTAATAGCTACGTATGTTGAAAAAATGAAGATATTAGACTATTTTATGATTGCAAATGGTAAAGAATGTGATTAAAGGCTCTTTTCCTATGTCAAAAGTTTTAGTTTTCGAGGGTAATAGCTATGTATGTTGGAAAAAAATGAAGATATTAGACTATTTTATGATTGCACATGGTAAAGAATGTGATTAAAGGCTCTTTTCCTATGTCAAAAGTTTTAGTTTTCGAGGGTAATAGCTACGTATGTTGAAAAATGAAGATATTAGACTATTTTATGATTGCAAATGGTAAAGAAGTGATTAAAGGCTCTTTTCCTATTTCAAAAGTTTTAGTTTTCGAGGGTAATAGCTACGTATGTTGAAAAAAAGAAGATATTAGACTATTTTATGATTGCAAATGGTAAAGAATGTGATTAAAGGCTCTTTTCCTATGTCAAAAGTTTTAGTTTTCGAGGGTAATAGCTACGTATGTTGGAAAAATGAAGATATTAGACTATTTTATGATTGCCAATGGTAAAGAATGTGATTAAAGGCTCTTTTCCTATGTCAAAAGTTTTAGTTTTCGAGGGTAATAGCTACGTATGTTGAAAAAATGAAGATATTAGACTATTTATGATTGCAAATGGTAAAGAATGTGATTAAAGGCTCTTTTCCTATGTCAAAAGTTTTAGTTTTCGAGGGTAATAGCTACGTATGTTGAAAAAATGAAGATATTAGACTATTTTATGATTGCAAATGGTAAAGAATGTGATTAAAGGCTCTTTTCCTATGTCAAAAGTTTTAGTTTTCGAGGGTAATAGCTACGTATGTTGGAAAAATGAAGATATTAGACTATTTTATGATTGCACATGGTAAAGAATGTGCTTAAAGGCTCTTTTCCTATTTCAAAAGTTTTAGTTTTCGAGGGTAATAGCTACGTATGTTGAAAAAATGAAGATATTAGACTATTTTATGATTGCAAATGGTAAAGAATGTGATTAAAGGCTCTTTTCCTATGTCAAAAGTTTTAGTTTTCGAGGGTAATAGCTACGTATGTTGAAAAAATGAAGATATTAGACTATTTTATGATTGCAAATGGTAAAGAATGTGATTAAAGGCTCTTTTCCTATGTCAAAAGTTTTAGTTTTCGAGGGTAATAGCTACGTATGTTGGAAAAATGAAGATATTAGACTATTTTATGATTGCACATGGTAAAGAATGTGATTAAAGGCTCTTTTCCTATGTCAAAAGTTTTAGTTTTCGAGGGTAATAGCTACGTATGTTGAAAAAATGAAGATATTAGACTATTTTATGATTGCAAATGGTAAAGAATGTGATTAAAGGCTCTTTTCCTATGTCAAAAGTTTTAGTTTTCGAGGGTAATAGCTACGTATGTTGAAAAAATGAAGATATTAGACTATTTTATAATTGCAAATGGTAAAAATGTGATTAAAGGCTCTTTTCCTATGTCAAAAGTTTTAGTTTTCGAGGGTAATAGCTACGTATGTTGAAAAAATGAAGATATTAGACTATTTTATGATTGCAAATGGTAAAGAATGTGATTAAAGGCTCTTTTCCTATGTCAAAAGTTTTAGTTTTCGAGGGTAATAGCTACGTATGTTGGAAAAATGAAGATATTAGACTATTTTATGATTGCAAATGGTAAAGAATGTGATTAAAGGCTCTTTTCCTATGTCAAAAGTTTTAGTTTTCGAGGGTAATAGCTACGTATGTTGAAAAAATGAAGATATTAGACTATTTTATGATTGCAAATGGTAAAGAATGTGATTAAAGGTTCTTTTCCTATGTCAAAAGTTTTAGTTTTCGAGGGTAATAGCTACGTATGTTGAAAAAATGAAGATATTAGACTATTTTATGATTGCAAATGGTAAAGAATGTGATTAAAGGCTCTTTTCCTATGTTCAAAGTTTTAGTTTTCGAGGGTAATAGCTACGTATGTTGAAAAAATGAAGATATTAGACTATTTTATGATTGCAAATGGTAAAGAATGTGATTAAAGGCTCTTTTCCTATGTCAAAAGTTTTAGTTTTCGAGGGTAATAGCTACGTATGTTGAAAAAATGAAGATATTAGACTATTTTATGATTGCAAATGGTAAAGAATGTGATTAAAGGCTCTTTTCCTATGTCAAAAGTTTTCGTTTTCGAGGGTAATAGCTACGTATGTTGAAAAATGAAGATATTAGACTATTTTATGATTGCACATGGTAAAGAATGTGATTAAAGGCTCTTTTCCTATGTCAAAAGTTTTAGTTTTCGAGGGTAATAGCTACGTATGTTGAAAAAATGAAGATATTAGACTATTTTATGATTGCAAATGGTAAAGAATGTGATTAAAGGCTCTTTTCCTATGTCAAAAGTTTTAGTTTTCGAGGGTAATAGCTACGTATGTTGAAAAAATGAAGATATTAGACTATTTTATGATTGCAAATGGTAAAGAATGTGATTAAAGGCTCTTTTCCTATGTCAAAAGTTTTAGTTTTCGAGGGTAATAGCTACGTATGTTGAAAAATGAAGATATTATGCTATTTTATGATTGCAAATGGTAAAGAATGTGATTAAAGGCTCTTTTCCTATGTCAAAAGTTTTAGTTTTCGAGGGTAATAGCTACGTATGTTGAAAAATGAAGATATTAGACTATTTTATAATTGCAAATGGTAACGAATGTGATTAAAGGCTCTTTTCCTATGTCAAAAGTTTTAGTTTTCGAGGGTAATAGCTACGTATGTTGAAAAAATGAAGATATTAGACTATTTTATGATTGCAAATGGTAAAGAATGTGATTAAAGGCTCTTTTCCTATGTCAAAAGTTTTAGTTTTCAGGGTAATAGCTACGTATGTTGAAAAAATGAAGATATTAGACTATTTTATGATTGCAAATGGTAAAGAATGTGATTAAAGGCTCTTTTCCTATTCAAAAGTTTTAGTTTTCGAGGGTAATAGCTACGTATGTTGAAAAAATGAAGATATTAGACTATTTTATGATTGCAAATGGTAAAGAATGTGATTAAAGGCTCTCTTTTCCTATTCAAAAGTTTTAGTTTTCGAGGGTAATAGCTACGTATGTTGGAAAAATGAAGATATTAGACTATTTTATGATTGCACATGGTAAAGAATGTGATTAAAGGCTCTTTTCCTATGTCAAAAGTTTTGTTTTCGAGGGTAATAGCTACGTATGTTGAAAAAATGAAGATATTAGACTATTTTATGATTGCAAATGGTAAAGAATGTGATTAAAGGCTCTTTTCCTATGTCAAAAGTTTTAGTTTTCGAGGGTAATAGCTACGTATGTTGAAAAAATGAAGATATTAGACTATTTTATGATTGCAAATGGTAAAGAATGTGATTAAAGGCTCTTTTCCTATGTCAAAAGTTTTAGTTTTCGAGGGTAATAGCTACGTATGTTGGAAAAAAATGAAGATATTAGACTATTTTATGATTGCACATGGTAAAGAATGTGATTAAAGGCTCTTTTCCTATGTCAAAAGTTTTAGTTTTCGAGGGTAATAGCTACGTATGTTGAAAAAATGAAGATATTAGACTATTTTATGATTGCAAATGGTAAAGAATGTGATTAAAGGCTCTTTTCCTATGTCAAAAGTTTTAGTTTTCGAGGGTAATAGCTACGTATTTTGAAAAAATTATGATATTAGACTATTTTATAAATTGCAAATGGTAACGAATGTGATTAAAGGCTCTTTTCCTATGTCAAAAGTTTTCGTTTTCGAGGGTAATAGCTACGTATGTTGGAAAAATGAAGATATTAGACTATTTTATGATTGCACATGGTAAAGAATGTGATTAAAGGCTCTTTTCCTATGTCAAAAGTTTTCGTTTTCGAGGGTAATAGCTACGTATGTTGGAAAAATGAAGATATTAGACTATTTTATGATTGCACATGGTAAAGAATGTGATTAAAGGCTCTTTTCCTATGTCAAAAGTTTTAGTTTTCGAGGGTAATAGCTACGTATGTTGAAAAAATGAAGATATTAGACTATTTATGATTGCAAATGGTAAAGAATGTGATTAAAGGCTCTTTTCCTATGTCAAAAGTTTTAGTTTTCGAGGGTAATAGCTACGTATGTTGAAAAAATGAAGATATTAGACTATTTTATGATTGTACATGGTAAAGAATGTGATTAAAGGCTCTTTTCCTATGTCAAAAGTTTTAGTTTTCGAGGGTAATAGCTACGTATGGTGAAAAATGAAGATATTAGACTATTTTATGATTGCACATGGTAAAGAATGTGATTAAAGGCTCTTTTCCTATTTCAAAAGTTTTAGTTTTCGAGGGTAATAGCTACGTATGTTGAAAAAATGAAGATATTAGACTATTTTATGATTGCAAATGGTAAAGAATGTGATTAAAGGCTCTTTTCCTATGTCAAAAGTTTTAGTTTTCGAGGGTAATAGCTACGTATGTTGAAAAAATGAAGATATTAGACTATTTTATGATTGCAAATGGTAAAGAATGTGATTAAAGGCTCTTTTCCTATGTCAAAAGTTTTAGTTTTCGAGGGTAATAGCTACGTATGTTGGAAAAATGAAGATATTAGACTATTTTATGATTGCAAATGGTAAAGAATGTGATTAAAGGCTCTTTTCCTATGTCAAAAGTTTTGGTTTTCGAGGGTAATAGCTACGTATGTTTGAAAAATGAAGAATAGACTATTTTATGATTGCACATGGTAAAGAATGTGATTAAAGGCTCTTTTCCTATGTCAAAAGTTTTAGTTTTCGAGGGTAATAGCTACGTATGTTGGAAACATGAAGATATTTGACTATTTTATGATTGCACATGGTAAAGAAAGTGCTTAAAGGCTCTTTTCCTATTTCAAAAGTTTTAGTTTTCGAGGGTAATAGCTACGTATGTTGAAAAAATGAAGATATTAGACTATTTTATGATTGCAAATGGTAAAGAATGTGATTAAAGGCTCTTTTCCTATTTCAAAAGTTTTCGTTTTCGAGGGTAATAGCTACGTATGTTGGAAAAATGAAGATATTAGACTATTTTATAATTGCAAATGGTAAAGAATGTGATTAAAGGCACTTTTCCTATGTCAAAAGTTTTAGTTTTCGAGGGTAATAGCTACGTATGTTGAAAAAATGAAGATATTAGACTATTTTATGATTGCACATGGTAAAGAATTTGATTAAAGGCTCTTTTCCTATTTCAAAAGTTTTAGTTTTCAAGGGTAATAGCTACGTATGTTGAAAAAATGAAGATATTAGACTATTTTATAATTGCACATGGTAAAGAATGTGATTAAAGGCTCTTTTCCTATGTCAAAAATTTTAGTTTTCGAGGGTAATAGCTACGTATGTTGGAAAAATGAAGATATTAGACTATTTTATGATTGCACATGGTAAAGAAAGTGCTTAAAGGCTCTTTTCCAATTTCAAAAGTTTTAGTTTTCGAGGGTAATAGCTACGTATGTTGAAAAAATGAAGATATTAGACTATTTTATAATTGCAAATGGTAACGAATGTGATTAAAGGCTCTTTTCCTATGTCAAAAGTTTTAGTTTTCGAGGGTAATAGCTACGTATGTTGAAAAAATGAAGATATTAGACTATTTTATAATTGCAAATGGTAACGAATGTGATTAAAGGCTCTTTTCCTATGTCAAAAGTTTTCGTTATCGAGGGTAATAGCTACGTATGTTGGAAAAATGAAGATATTAGACAATTTTATGATTGCACATGGTAAAGAATGTGATTAAAGGCTCTTTTCCTATGTCAAAAGTTTTAGTTTTCGAGGGTAATAGCTACGTATGTTGAAAAAATGAAGATATTAGACTATTTTATAATTGCAAATGGTAACGAATGTGATTAAAAGCTCTTTTCCTATGTCAGAAGTTTTCGTTTTCGAGGGTAATAGCTACGTATGTTGAAAAAATGAAGATATTAGACTATTTTATGATTGCACATGGTAAAGAATGTGATTAAAGGCTCTTTTCCTATGTCAAAAGTTTTAGTTTTCGAGGGTAATAGCTACGTATGTTGAAAAAATGAAGATATTAGACTATTTTATAATTGCAAATGGTAACGAATGTGATTAAAGGCTCTTTTCCTATGTCAAAAGTTTTAGTTTTCGAGGGTAATAGCTACGTATGTTTGAAAAATGAAGATATTAGACTATTTTATGATTGCACATGGTAAAGAATGTGATTAAAGGCTCTTTTCCTATGTCAAAAGTTTTAGTTTTCGAGGGTAATAGCTACGTATGTTATAAACATGAAGATATTAGACTATTTTATGATTGCACATGGTAAAGAAAGTTTTTAAAGGCTCTTTTCCTATTTCAAAAGTTATAGTTTTCGAGGGTAATAGCTACGTATGTTGAAAAAATGAAGATATTAGATTATTTATGATTGCAAATGGTAAAGAATGTGATTAAAGGCTCTTTTCCTATGTCAAAAGTTTTAGTTTTCGAGGGTAATAGCTACGTATGTTGAAAAAATGAAGATATTAGACTATTTTATGATTGCAAATGGTAAAGAATGTGCTTAAAGGCTCTTTTCCTATTTCAAAAGTTTTAGTTTTCGAGGGTAATAGCTACGTATGTTGAAAAAATGAAGATACTAGACTATTTTATAATTGCAAATGGTAACGAATGTGATTAAAGGCTCTTTTCCTATGTCAAAAGTTTTAGTTTTCGAGGGTAATAGCTATGTATGTTGAAAAAATGAAGATTTTAGACTATTTTATAAATGCAAATGGTAACGAATGTGATTAAAGGCTCTTTTCCTATGTCAAAAGTTTTCGTTTTCGAGGTTAATAGCTACGTATGTTGGAAAAATGAAGATATTAGACTATTTATGATTGCACATGGTAAAGAATGTGATTAAAGGCTCTTTTCCTATGTCAAAAGTTTTAGTTTTCGAGGGTAATAGCTACGTATGTTGGAAAAATGAAGATATTAGACTAATTTATGATTGCACATGGTATAGAATGTGATTAAAGGCTCTTTTCCTATGTCAAAAGTTTTAGTTTTCCAGGGTAATAGCTACGTATGTTGAAAAAATGAAGATATTAGACTATTTTATGATTGCAAATGGTAAAGAATGTGATTAAAGGCTCTTTTCCTATGTCAAAAGTTTTAGTTTTCGAGGGTAATAGCTACGTATGTTGGAAAAATGAAGATATTAAACTATTTTATGATTGCATATGGTAAAGAATGTGCTTAAAGGCTCTTTTCCTATTTCAAAAGTTTTAGTTTTCGAGGGTAATAGCTACGTATGTTGAAAAAATGAAGATATTAGACTATTTTATGATTGCAAATGGTAAAGAATGTGATTAAAGGCTCTTTTCCTATGTCAAAAGTTTTAGTTTTCGAGGGTAATAGCTAAGTATATTGGAAAAATGAAGATATTAGACTATTTTATGATTGCACATGCTAAAGAATGTGATTAAAGGCTCTTTTCCTATGTCAAAAGTTTTAGTTTTCGAGGGTAATAGCTACGTATGTTGAAAAAATGAAGATATTAGACTATTTTATGATTGCAAATGGTAAAGAATGTGCTTAAAGGCTCTTTTCCTATGTCAAAAGTTTTAGTTTTCGGGGGTAATAGCTACGTATGTTGAAAAAATGAAGATATTAGACTATTTTATGATTGCAAATGGTAAAGAATGTGATTAAAGGCTCTTTTCCTATGTCAAAAGTTTTAGTTTTCGAGGATAATAGCTACGTATGTTTGAAAAATGAAGATATTAGACTATTTTATGATTGCACATGGTAAAGAATGTGATTAAAGGCTCTTTTCCTATGTCAAAAGTTTTAGTTTTCGAGGGTAATAGCTACGTATGTTTGAAACATGAAGATATTAGACTATTTTATGATTGCACATGGTAAAGAAAGTGCTTAAAGGCTCTTTTCCTATTTCAAAAGTTTTTGTTTTCGAGGGAAATAGCTACGTATGTTGAAAAAATGAAGATATTAGACTATTTTATAATTGCAAATGGTAAAGAATGTGATTAAAGGCTCTTTTCCTATGTCAAAAGTTTTAGTTTTCGAGGGTAATAGCTGCGTATGTTGGAAAAATGAAGATATTAGACTATTTTATGATTGCAAATGGTAAAGAATGTGATTAAAGGCTCTTTTCCTATGTCAAAAGTTTTAGTTTTCGAGGGTAATAGCTACGTATGTTGAAAAAATGAAGATATTAGACTATTTTATGATTGCACATGGTAAAGAATGTGATTAAAGGCTCTTTTCCTATTTCAAAAGTTTTAGTTTTCAAGGGTAATAGCTACGTATGTTGAAAAAATGAAGATATTAGACTATTTTATAATTGCACATGGTAAAGAATGTGATTAAAGGCTCTTTTCCTTTGTCAAAAGTTTTAGTTTTCGAGGGTAATAGCTACGTATGTTGGAAAAATGAAGATATTAGACTATTTTATGATTGCACATGGTAAAGAAAGTGCTTAAAGGCTCTTTTCCTATTTCAAAAGTTTTAGTTTTCGAGGGTAATAGCTACGTATGTTGAAAAAATGAAGATATTAGACTATTTTTTAATTGCAAATGGTAACGAATGTGATTAAAGGCTCTTTTCCTATGTCAAAAGTTTTAGTTTTCGAGGGTAATAGCTACGTATGTTGAAAAAATGAAGATATTAGACTATTTTATAATTGCAAATGGTAACGAATGTGATTAAAGGCTCTTTTCCTATGTCAGAAGTTTTTGTTTTCGAGGGTAATAGCTACGTATGTTGAAAAAATGAAGATATTAGACTATTTTATGATTGCACATGGTAAAGAATGTGATTAAAGGCTCTTTTCCTATGTCAAAAGTTTTAGTTTTCGAGGGTAATAGCTACGTATGTTGAAAAAATGAAGATATTAGACTATTTTATGATTGCAAATGGTAACGAATGTGATTAAAGGCTCTTTTCCTATGTCAAAAGTTTTAGGTTTCGAGGGTAATAGCTACGTATGTTGGAAAAATGAAGATATTAGACTATTTTATGATTGCACATGGTAAAGAATGTGATTAAAGGCTCTTTTCCTATGTCAAAAGTTTTAGTTTTCGAGGATAATAGCTACGTATGTTGAAAAAATGAAGATATTAGACTATTTTATGATTGCAAATGGTAAAGAATGTGATTAAAGGCTCTTTTCCTATGTCAAAAGTTTTAGTTTTCGAGGGTAATAGCTACGTATGTTGAAAAAATGAAGATATTAGACTATTTTATAATTGCAAATGGTAACGAATGTGATTAAAGGCTCTTTTTCTATGTCAAAAGTTTTAGTTTTCGAGGGTAATAGCTACGTATGTTGAAAAATGAAGATATTAGACTATTTTATAATTGCAAATGGTAAAGAATGTGATTAAAGGCTCTTTTCCTATGTCAAAAGTTTTAGTTTTCGAGGGTAATAGCTACGTATGTTGAAAAAATGAAGATATTAGACTATTTTATAATTGTAAATGGTAACGAATGTGATTAAAGGCTCTTTTCCTATGTAAAAAGTTTTAGTTTTCGAGGGTAATAGCTACGTATGTTGAAAAATGAAGATATTAGACTATTTTATAATTGCAAATGGTAACGAATGTGATTAAAGGCTCTTTTCCTATGTCAAAAGTTTTAGTTTTCGAGGGTAATAGCTACGTATGTTGGAAAAATGAAGATATTAGACTATTTTATGATTGCACATGGTAAAGAATGTGATTAAAGGCTCTTTTCCTATGTCAAAAGTTTTAGTTTTCGAGGGTAATAGCTACGTATGTTGAAAAAATGAAGATATTAGACTATTTTATGATTGCAAATGGTAAAGAATGTGATTAAAGGCTCTTTTCCTATGTAAAAAGTTTTAGTTTTCGAGGGTAATAGCTACGTATGTTGAAAAATGAAGATATTAGACTATTTTATAATTGCAAATGGTAACGAATGTGATTAAAGGCTCTTTTCCTATGTCAAAAGTTTTAGTTTTCGAGGGTAATAGCTACGTATGTTGAAAAAATGAAGATATTAGACTATTTTATAATTGCACATGGTAAAGAATGTGATTAAAGGCTCTTTTCCTATGTCAAAAGTTTTAGTTTTCGAGGGTAATAGCTACGTATGTTGGAAAAATGAAGATATTAGACTATTTTATGATTGCACATGGTAAAGAAAGTGCTTAAAGGCTCTTTTCCTATTTCAAAAGTTTTAGTTTTCGAGGGTAATAGCTACGTATGTTGAAAAAATGAAGATACTAGACTATTTTATAATTGCAAATGGTAACAAATGTGATTAAAGGCTCTTTTCCTATGTCAAAAGTTTTAGTTTTCGAGGGTAATAGCTATGTATGTTGAAAAAATGAAGATATTAGACTATTTTATAAATGCAAATGGTAACGAATGTGATTAAAGGCTCTTTTCCTATGTCAAAAGTTTTCGTTTTCGAGGGTAATAGCTACGTATGTTGGAAAAATGAAGATATTAGACTATTTTATGATTGCACATGGTAAAGAATGTGATTAAAGGCTCTTTTCCTATGTCAAAAGTTTTAGTTTTCGAGGGTAATAGCTACGTATATTGGAAAAATGAAGATATTAGACTAATTTATGATTGCACATGGTATAGAATGTGATTAAAGGCTCTTTTCCTATGTCAAAAGTTTTAGTTTTCGAGGGTAATAGCTACGTATGTTGAAAAAATGAAGATATTAGACTATTTTATGATTGCAAATGGTAAAGAATGTGATTAAAGGCTCTTTTCCTATGTCAAAAGTTTTAGTTTTCGAGGGTAATAGCTACGTATGTTGGAAAAATGAAGATATTAGACTATTTTATGATTGCACATGGTAAAGAATGTGCTTAAAGGCTCTTTTCCTATTTCAAAAGTTTTAGTTTTCGAGGGTAATAGCTACGTATGTTGAAAAAATGAAGATATTAGACTATTTTATGATTGCAAATGGTAAAGAATGTGATTAAAGGCTCTTTTCCTATGTCAAAAGTTTTAGTTTTCGAGGGTAATAGCTACGTATATTGGAAAAATGAAGATATTAGACTATTTTATGATTGCACATGGTAAAGAATGTGATTAAAGGCTCTTTTCCTATGTCAAAAGTTTTAGTTTTCGAGGGTAATAGCTACGTATGTTGAAAAAATGAAGATATTAGACTATTTTATGATTGCAAATGGTAAAGAATGTGCTTAAAGGCTCTTTTCCTATGTCAAAAGTTTTAGTTTTCGAGGGTAATAGCTACGTATGTTGAAAAAATGAAGATATTAGACTATTTTATGATTGCAAATGGTAAAGAATGTGATTAAAGGCTCTTTTCCTATGTCAAAAGTTTTAGTTTTCGAGGATAATAGCTACGTATGTTTGAAAAAAGAAGATATTAGACTATTTTATGATTGCACATGGTAAAGAATGTGATTAAAGGCTCTTTTCCTATGTCAAAAGTTTTAGTTTTCGAGGGTAATAGCTACGTATGT